>NC_063278.1:18522957-18739788 GCF_910591885.1 Bombus terrestris
GTTATACGTTATATCGTAATAGTACATAACGTTATACGTTATATCGTAATAGCATATAGCGTTAAACGTTATATCGTAATACTATATAACGTTATATGTTATATCGTAATAGCATATAACGTTATACGTTATATCGTAATAGCATATAACGTTATACGTTATATCGATATACTATATAACGTTATACGTTATATCATAGTAGTATATAACGTTATACGTTATATCGTAATAGCATATAACGTTATACGTTATATCGTAATAGCATATAACGTTATACGTTATATCGTAATACTATATAACGTTATTAGCTATATCACAATAGCATATAACGTTATACGTTATATCGTAATAGTACGTAACGTTATACGTTATATCGTAATAGCATATAGCGTTATACGTTATATCGCAATAGCATATAACGTTATACGTTATATCGTAATAGCATATAACGTTATACGTTATATCGATATACTATATAACGTTATACGTTATATCATAGTAGTATATAACGTTATACGTTATATCGTAATAGCATATAACGTTATACGTTATATCGTAATACTATATAACGTTATACGTTATATCGTAATACTATATAACGTTATTGGATATATCATAATAGCATATAACGTTATACGTTATATCGTAATACTGCATAACGTTATACGTTATATCATAGTAGTATATAACGTTATACGTTATATCGTAATAGTATATAACGTTATATGTTATATCGTAATAGCATATAACGTTATACGTTATATCGTAATAGTATATAACGTTATACGTTATATCGTAATAGCATATAACGTTATACGTTATATCGTAATACTATATAACGTTAGTGGATATATCATAATAGCATATAACGTTATACGTTATATCGTAATAGTATATAACGTTGTATGTTATATCGTAATAGCATATAACGTTATACGTTATATCGTAATAGTATATAACGTTATACGTTATATCGTAATAGCATATAACGTTATAAGTTATATCGTAATAGTATATAACGTTATACGTTATATCGTAATAGCATATAACGTTATACGTTATATCGTAATAGCATATAACGTTATACGTTATATCGATATACTATATAACGTTATACGTTATATCATAGTAGTATATAACGTTATACGTTATATCGTAATAGCATATAACGTTATACGTTATATCGTAATACTATATAACGTTATATGTTATATCGTAATACTATATAACGTTATACGCTATATCGTAATAGTATATAACGTTATACGTTATATCGTAATAGCATATAACGTTATACGTTATATCGTAATAGCATATAGCGTTATACGTTATACCATAATAGCATATAACGTTATACGTTATATCGTAATAGTATATAACGTTATTAGCTATATCACAATAGCATATAACGTTATACGTTATATCGTAATAGTACATAACGTTATACGTTATATCGTAATAGCATATAGCGTTAAACGTTATATCGTAATACTATATAACGTTATATGTTATATCGTAATAGCATATAACGTTATACGTTATATCGTAATAGCATATAACGTTATACGTTATATCGATATACTATATAACGTTATACGTTATATCATAGTAGTATATAACGTTATACGTTATATCGTAATAGCATATAACGTTATACGTTATATCGTAATACTATATAACGTTATACGTTATATCGTAATACTATATAACGTTATTGGATATATCATAATAGCATATAACGTTATACGTTATATCGTAATAGCATATAACGTTATACGTTATATCGTAATAGCATATAACGTTATACGTTATATCGTAATAGCATATAACGTTATACGTTATATCGTAATACTATATAACGTTATTAGCTATATCACAATAGCATATAACGTTATACGTTATATCGTAATAGTACGTAACGTTATACGTTATATCGTAATAGCATATAGCGTTATACGTTATATCGCAATAGCATATAACGTTATACGTTATATCGTAATAGCATATAACGTTATACGTTATATCGATATACTATATAACGTTATACGTTATATCATAGTAGTATATAACGTTATACGTTATATCGTAATAGCATATAACGTTATACGTTATATCGTAATACTATATAACGTTATACGTTATATCGTAATACTATATAACGTTATTGGATATATCATAATAGCATATAACGTTATACGTTATATCGTAATACTGTATAACGTTATACGTTATATCATAGTAGTATATAACGTTATACGTTATATCGTAATAGTATATAACGTTATATGTTATATCGTAATAGCATATAACGTTATACGTTATATCGTAATAGTATATAACGTTATACGTTATATCGTAATAGCATATAACGTTATACGTTATATCGTAATAGTATATAACGTTATACGTTATATCGTAATAGCATATAACGTTATACGTTATTTCGTAATAGCATATAACGTTATACGTTATATCGTTATACTATATAACGTTATACGTTATATCATAGTAGTATATAACGTTATACGTTATATCGTAATAGCATATAACGTTATACGTTATATCGTAATACTATATAACGTTATATGTTATATCGTAATACTATATAACGTTATACGCTATATCGTAATAGTATATAACGTTATACGTTATATCGTAATAGCATATAACGTTATACGTTATATCGTAATAGCAGATAGCGTTATACGTTATATCATAATAGCATATAACGTTATACGTTATATCGTAATAGTATATAACGTTATTAGCTATATCACAATAGCATATAACGTTATACGTTATATCGTAATAGTACATAACGTTATACGTTATATCGTAATAGCATATAACGTTATACGTTGTATCGTAATACTATATAACGTTATATGTTATATCGTAAAAGCATACAACGTTATATGTTATATCGTAATAGCATATAACGTTATACGTTATATCGTAATAGTATGTAACGTTATACGTTATATCGTAATAGCATATAACGTTATACGTTATATCGTAATAGCATATAACGTTATACGTTATATCGTAATACTATATAACGTTATACGTTATATCGTAATAGTATATAACGTTATATGTTATATCGTAATAACATATAACGCTATACGTTATATCGAAATACTATATAACGTTATACGTTATATCGTAATAGCATATAACGTTATACGTTATATCGTAATAGAATGTAACGTTATACGTTATATCGTAATAGCATATAACGTTATACGTTATATCGTAATAGCATATAACGTTATACGTTATATCGTAATACTATATAACGTTATTGGATATATCATAATAGCATATAACGTTATACGTTATATCGTAATAGCATATAACGTTATACGTTATATCGTAATAGCATATAACGTTATAAGTTATATCGTAATACTATATAACGTTATTAGCTATATCACAATAGCATATAACGTTATACGTTATATCGTAATAGTACATAACGTTATACGTTATATCGTAATAGCATATAACGTTATACGTTATATCGTAATAGAATGTAACGTTATACGTTATATCGTAATAGCATATAACGTTATACGTTATATCGTAATAGCATATAACGTTATACGTTATATCGTAATACTATATAACGTTATTGGATATATCATAATAGCATATAACGTTATACGTTATATCGTAATAGCATATAACGTTATACGTTATATCGTAATAGCATATAACGTTATACGTTATATCGTAATAGCATATAACGTTATACGTTATATCGTAATACTATATAACGTTATTAGCTATATCACAATAGCATATAACGTTATACGTTATATCGTAATAGTACGTAACGTTATACGTTATATCGTAATAGCATATAGCGTTATACGTTATATCGCAATAGCATATAACGTTATACGTTATATCGTAATAGCATATAACGTTATACGTTATATCGATATACTATATAACGTTATACGTTATATCATAGTAGTATATAACGTTATACGTTATATCGTAATAGCATATAACGTCATACGTTATATCGTAATACTATATAACGTTATACGTTATATCGTAATACTATATAACGTTATTGGATATATCATAATAGCATATAACGTTATACGTTATATCGTAATAGTATATAACGTTGTATGTTATATCGTAATAGCATATAACGTTATACGTTATATCGTAATAGTATATAACGTTATACGTTATATCGTAATAGCATATAACGTTATAAGTTATATCGTAATAGTATATAACGTTATACGTTATATCGTAATAGCATATAACGTTATACGTTATATCGTAATAGCATATAACGTTATACGTTATATCGATATACTATATAACGTTATACGTTATATCATAGTAGTATATAACGTTATACGTTATATCGTAATAGCATATAACGTTATACGTTATATCGTAATACTATATAACGTTATATGTTATATCGTAATACTATATAACGTTATACGCTATATCGTAATAGTATATAACGTTATACGTTATATCGTAATAGCATATAACGTTATACGTTATATCGTAATAGCATATAGCGTTATACGTTATACCATAATAGCATATAACGTTATACGTTATATCGTAATAGTATATAACGTTATTAGCTATATCACAATAGCATATAACGTTATACGTTATATCGTAATAGTACATAACGTTATACGTTATATCGTAATAGCATATAGCGTTAAACGTTATATCGTAATACTATATAACGTTATATGTTATATCGTAATAGCATATAACGTTATACGTTATATCGTAATAGCATATAACGTTATACGTTATATCGATATACTATATAACGTTATACGTTATATCATAGTAGTATATAACGTTATACGTTATATCGTAATAGCATATAACGTTATACGTTATATCGTAATACTATATAACGTTATACGTTATATCGTAATACTATATAACGTTATTGGATATATCATAATAGCATATAACGTTATACGTTATATCGTAATACTGTATAACGTTATACGCTATATCGTAATAGTATATAACGTTATACGTTATATCGTAATAGCATATAACGTTATACGTTATATCGTAATAGCATATAGCGTTATACGTTATACCATAATAGCATATAACGTTATACGTTATATCGTAATAGTATATAACGTTATTAGCTATATCACAATAGCATATAACGTTATACGTTATATCGTAATAGTACATAACGTTATACGTTATATCGTAATAGCATATAGCGTTAAACGTTATATCGTAATACTATATAACGTTATATGTTATATCGTAATAGCATATAACGTTATACGTTATATCGTAATAGCATATAACGTTATACGTTATATCGATATACTATATAACGTTATACGTTATATCATAGTAGTATATAACGTTATACGTTATATCGTAATAGCATATAACGTTATACGTTATATCGTAATAGTACGTAACGTTATACGTTATATCGTAATAGCATATAGCGTTATACGTTATATCGCAATAGCATATAACGTTATACGTTATATCGTAATAGCATATAACGTTATACGTTATATCGATATACTATATAACGTTATACGTTATATCATAGTAGTATATAACGTTATACGTTATATCGTAATAGCATATAACGTTATACGTTATATCGTAATACTATATAACGTTATACGTTATATCGTAATACTATATAACGTTATTGGATATATCATAATAGCATATAACGTTATACGTTATATCGTAATACTGTATAACGTTATACGTTATATCATAGTAGTATATAACGTTATAAGTTATATCGTAATAGTATATAACGTTATACGTTATATCGTAATAGCATATAACGTTATACGTTATATCGTAATAGCATATAACGTTATACGTTATATCGATATACTATATAACGTTATACGTTATATCATAGTAGTATATAACGTTATACGTTATATCGTAATAGCATATAACGTTATACGTTATATCGTAATACTATATAACGTTATATGTTATATCGTAATACTATATAACGTTATACGCTATATCGTAATAGTATATAACGTTATACGTTATATCGTAATAGCATATAACGTTATACGTTATATCGTAATAGCATATAGCGTTATACGTTATACCATAATAGCATATAACGTTATACGTTAT
Source organism: Bombus terrestris (assembly GCF_910591885.1). Lineage (NCBI taxonomy): Eukaryota > Metazoa > Arthropoda > Insecta > Hymenoptera > Apidae > Bombus > Bombus terrestris. The sequence continues at coordinate 18,529,120 of NC_063278.1, forward strand.
ATCGTAATAGTATATAACGTTATTAGCTATATCACAATAGCATATAACGTTATACGTTATATCGTAATAGTACATAACGTTATACGTTATATCGTAATAGCATATAGCGTTAAACGTTATATCGTAATACTATATAACGTTATATGTTATATCGTAATAGCATATAACGTTATACGTTATATCGTAATAGCATATAACGTTATACGTTATATCGATATACTATATAACGTTATACGTTATATCATAGTAGTATATAACGTTATACGTTATATCGTAATAGCATATAACGTTATACGTTATATCGTAATAGCATATAACGTTATACGTTATATCGTAATACTATATAACGTTATTAGCTATATCACAATAGCATATAACGTTATACGTTATATCGTAATAGTACGTAACGTTATACGTTATATCGTAATAGCATATAGCGTTATACGTTATATCGCAATAGCATATAACGTTATACGTTATATCGTAATAGCATATAACGTTATACGTTATATCGATATACTATATAACGTTATACGTTATATCATAGTAGTATATAACGTTATACGTTATATCGTAATAGCATATAACGTTATACGTTATATCGTAATACTATATAACGTTATACGTTATATCGTAATACTATATAACGTTATTGGATATATCATAATAGCATATAACGTTATACGTTATATCGTAATACTGTATAACGTTATACGTTATATCATAGTAGTATATAACGTTATACGTTATATCGTAATAGTATATAACGTTATATGTTATATCGTAATAGCATATAACGTTATACGTTATATCGTAATAGTATATAACGTTATACGTTATATCGTAATAGCATATAACGTTATACGTTATATCGTAATACTATATAACGTTAGTGGATATATCATAATAGCATATAACGTTATACGTTATATCGTAATAGTATATAACGTTGTATGTTATATCGTAATAGCATATAACGTTATACGTTATATCGTAATAGTATATAACGTTATACGTTATATCGTAATAGCATATAACGTTATAAGTTATATCGTAATAGTATATAACGTTATACGTTATATCGTAATAGCATATAACGTTATACGTTATATCGTAATAGCATATAACGTTATACGTTATATCGATATACTATATAACGTTATACGTTATATCATAGTAGTATATAACGTTATACGTTATATCGTAATAGCATATAACGTTATACGTTATATCGTAATACTATATAACGTTATATGTTATATCGTAATACTATATAACGTTATACGCTATATCGTAATAGTATATAACGTTATACGTTATATCGTAATAGCATATAACGTTATACGTTATATCGTAATAGCATATAGCGTTATACGTTATACCATAATAGCATATAACGTTATACGTTATATCGTAATAGTATATAACGTTATTAGCTATATCACAATAGCATATAACGTTATACGTTATATCGTAATAGTACATAACGTTATACGTTATATCGTAATAGCATATAGCGTTAAACGTTATATCGTAATACTATATAACGTTATATGTTATATCGTAATAGCATATAACGTTATACGTTATATCGTAATAGCATATAACGTTATACGTTATATCGATATACTATATAACGTTATACGTTATATCATAGTAGTATATAACGTTATACGTTATATCGTAATAGCATATAACGTTATACGTTATATCGTAATACTATATAACGTTATACGTTATATCGTAATACTATATAACGTTATTGGATATATCATAATAGCATATAACGTTATACGTTATATCGTAATAGCATATAACGTTATACGTTATATCGTAATAGCATATAACGTTATACGTTATATCGTAATAGCATATAACGTTATACGTTATATCGTAATACTATATAACGTTATTAGCTATATCACAATAGCATATAACGTTATACGTTATATCGTAATAGTACGTAACGTTATACGTTATATCGTAATAGCATATAGCGTTATACGTTATATCGCAATAGCATATAACGTTATACGTTATATCGTAATAGCATATAACGTTATACGTTATATCGATATACTATATAACGTTATACGTTATATCATAGTAGTATATAACGTTATACGTTATATCGTAATAGCATATAACGTTATACGTTATATCGTAATACTATATAACGTTATACGTTATATCGTAATACTATATAACGTTATTGGATATATCATAATAGCATATAACGTTATACGTTATATCGTAATACTGTATAACGTTATACGTTATATCATAGTAGTATATAACGTTATACGTTATATCGTAATAGTATATAACGTTATATGTTATATCGTAATAGCATATAACGTTATACGTTATATCGTAATAGTATATAACGTTATACGTTATATCGTAATAGCATATAACGTTATACGTTATATCGTAATAGTATATAACGTTATACGTTATATCGTAATAGCATATAACGTTATACGTTATTTCGTAATAGCATATAACGTTATACGTTATATCGTTATACTATATAACGTTATACGTTATATCATAGTAGTATATAACGTTATACGTTATATCGTAATAGCATATAACGTTATACGTTATATCGTAATACTATATAACGTTATATGTTATATCGTAATACTATATAACGTTATACGCTATATCGTAATAGTATATAACGTTATACGTTATATCGTAATAGCATATAACGTTATACGTTATATCGTAATAGCAGATAGCGTTATACGTTATATCATAATAGCATATAACGTTATACGTTATATCGTAATAGTATATAACGTTATTAGCTATATCACAATAGCATATAACGTTATACGTTATATCGTAATAGTACATAACGTTATACGTTATATCGTAATAGCATATAACGTTATACGTTGTATCGTAATACTATATAACGTTATATGTTATATCGTAAAAGCATACAACGTTATATGTTATATCGTAATAGCATATAACGTTATACGTTATATCGTAATAGTATGTAACGTTATACGTTATATCGTAATAGCATATAACGTTATACGTTATATCGTAATAGCATATAACGTTATACGTTATATCGTAATACTATATAACGTTATACGTTATATCGTAATAGTATATAACGTTATATGTTATATCGTAATAACATATAACGCTATACGTTATATCGAAATACTATATAACGTTATACGTTATATCGTAATAGAATGTAACGTTATACGTTATATCGTAATAGCATATAACGTTATACGTTATATCGTAATAGCATATAACGTTATACGTTATATCGTAATACTATATAACGTTATTGGATATATCATAATAGCATATAACGTTATACGTTATATCGTAATAGCATATAACGTTATACGTTATATCGTAATAGCATATAACGTTATAAGTTATATCGTAATACTATATAACGTTATTAGCTATATCACAATAGCATATAACGTTATACGTTATATCGTAATAGTACATAACGTTATACGTTATATCGTAATAGCATATAGCGTTATACGTTATATCGTAATACTATATAACGTTATATGTTATATCGTAATAGCATATAACGTTATATGTTATATCGTAATAGCATATAACGTTATACGTTATATCGTAATAGCATATAACGTTGTACGTTATATCGTAATAGTATGTAACGTTATACGTTATATCGTAATAGTATATAACGTTATATGTTATATCGTAATAGCATATAACGTTATACGTTATCTCGTAATACTATATAACGTTATACGTTATATCGTAATAGCATATAACGTTATACGTTATATCGTAATACTATATAACGTTATACGTTATATCGTAATAGCATATAACGTTATACGTTATATCGTAATAGCATATAACGTTATACGTTATATCGTTATACTATATAACGTTATACGTTATATCATAGTAGTATATAACGTTATACGTTATATCGTAATAGCATATAACGTTATATGTTATATCGTAATACTATATAACGTTATACGTTATATCGTAATAGTATATAACGTTATATGTTATATCGTAATAACATATAACGCTATACGTTATATCGTAATACTATATAACGTTATACGTTATATCGTAATAGCATATAACGTTATACGTTATATGGTAATAGCATATAACGTTATACGTTATATCGTAATACTATATAACGTTATACGTTATATCATAGTAGTATATAACGTTATACGTTATATCGTAATAGTATATAACGTTATATGTTATATCGTAATAGCATATAACGTTATACGTTATATCGTAATAGCATATAACGTTATACGTTATATAGTAATAGCATATAACGTTATACGTTATATCGTAATAGCATATAACGTTATACGTTATATCGTAATAGCATATAACGTTATACGTTATATCGTAATAGCATATAACGTTATACGTTATATCGTAATAGCATATAACGTTATACGTTATATCGTAATACTATATAACGTTATTAGCTATATCACAATAGCATATAACGTTATACGTTATATCGTAATAGTACATAACGTTATATGTTATATCGTAATAGCATATAACGTTATATGTTATATCGTGATAGCATATAACGTTATACGTTATATCGTAATACTATATAACGTTATACGTTATATCATAGTAGAATATAACGTTATACGTTATATCGTAATAGTATATAACGTTATATGTTATATCGTAATAGCATATAACGTTATACGTTATATCGTAATAGTATATAACGTTATACGTTATATCGTAATAGCATATAACGTTATACGTTATATCGTTATACTATATAACGTTATACGTTATATCATAGTAGTATATAACGTTATACGCTATATCGTAATAGTATATAACGTTATACGTTATATCGTAATAGCATATAACGTTATACGTTATATCGTAATAGCATATAGCGTTATACGTTATATCATAATAGCATATAACGTTATACGTTATATCGTAATAGTATATAACGTTATACGTTATATCGTAATAGTATATAACGTTATACGTTATATCGTAATAGCATATAACGTTATACGTTATATCGTAATAGCATATAACGTTATACGTTATATCGTAATAGGATATAACGTTATACGTTATATCATAGTAGTATATAACGTTATACGTTATATCGTAATAGCATATAACGTTATACGTTATATCGTAATAGCATATAACGTTATACGTTATATCGTAATACTATATAACGTTATACGTTATATCGTAATAGTATATAACGTTATATGTTATATCGTAATAACATATAACGCTATACGTTATATCGTAATACTATATAACGTTATACGTTATATCGTAATAGCATATAACGTTATACGTTATATCGTAATAGCATATAACGTTATACGTTATATCGTAATAGCATATAACGTTATACGTTTAATCGTAATAGTATATAACGTTATACGTTATATCGTAATAGCATATAACGTTATACGTTATATCGTAATAGCATATAGCGTTATACGTTATATCATAATAGCATATAACGTTATACGTTATATCGTAATAGCATATAACGTTGTACGTTATATCGTAATAGTATGTAACGTTATACGTTATATCGTAATAGCATATAACGTTATACGTTATATCGTAATAGCATATAACGTTATACGTTATCTCGTAATACTATATAACGTTATACGTTATATCGTAATAGCATATAACGTTATACGTTATATCGTAATACTATATAACGTTATACGTTATATCCTAATAGCATATAACGTTATACGTTATATCGTAATAGTATATAACGTTATATGTTATATCGTAATACTATATAACGTTAGACGTTATATCGTAATAGTATATAACGTTATATGTTATATCGTAATAACATATAACGCTATACGTTATATCGTAATAGCATATAACGTTATACGTTATATCGTAATAGCATATAACGTTATACGTTATATAGTAATAGCATATAACGTTATACGTTATATCGTAATACTATATAACGTTATACGTTATATCATAGTAGTATATAACGTTATACGTTATATCGTAATAGCATATAACGTTATACGTTATATCGTAATACTATATAACGTTATATGTTATATCGTAATACTATATAACGTTATACGCTATATCGTAATAGTATATAACGTTATACGTTATATCGTAATAGCATATAACGTTATACGTTATATCGTAATAGCATATAGCGTTATACGTTATACCATAATAGCATATAACGTTATACGTTATATCGTAATAGCATATAACGTTATACGTTATATCGTAATAGCATATAACGTTATACGTTATATAGTAATAGCATATAACGTTATACGTTATATCGTAATAGCATATAACGTTATACGTTATATCGTAATACTATATAACGTTATTGGATATATCATAATAGCATATAACGTTATACGCTATATCGTAATAGTATATAACGTTATACGTTATATCGTAATAGCATATAACGTTATACGTTATATCGTAATACTATATAACGTTAGTGGATATATCATAATAGCATATAACGTTATACGTTATATCGTAATAGTATATAACGTTATACGTTATATCGTAATAGCATATTGCGTTATACGTTATATCATAATAGCATATAACGTTATACGTTATATCGTAATAGTATATAACGTTATACGTTATATCGTAATAGTATATAACGTTATACGTTATATCGTAATAGCATATAACGTTATACGTTATATCGTAATAGCATATAACGTTATACGTTATATCGTAATAGTATATAACGTTATACGTTATATCATAGTAGTATATAACGTTATACGTTATATCGTAATAGCATATAACGTTATACGTTATATCGTAATACTATATAACGTTATATGTTATATCGTAATACTATATATAGTTATACGCTATATCGTAATAGTATATAACGTTATACGTTATATCGTAATAGCATATAACGTTATACGTTATATCGTAATAGCATATAGCGTTATACGTTATATCATAATAGCATATAACGTTATACGTTATATCGTAATAGTATATAACGTTATTAGCTATATCACAATAGCATATAACGTTATACGTTATATCGTAATAGTACATAACGTTATACGTTATATCGTAATAGCATATAACGTTATACGTTATATCGTAATACTATATAACGTTATATGTTATATCGTAAAAGCATATAACGTTATATGTTATATCGTAATAGCATATAACGTTATACGTTATATCGTAATAGTATGTAACGTTATACGTTATATCGTAATAGCATATAACGTTATACGTTATATCGTAATAGCATATAACGTTATACCTTATATCGTAATACTATATAACGTTATACGTTATATCGTAATAGTATATAACGTTATATGTTATATCGTAATAACATATAACGCTATACGTTATATCGTAATACTATATAACGTTATACGTTATATCGTAATAGCATATAACGTTATACGTTATATCGTAATAGCATATAACGTTATACGTTATATCGTAATAGCATATAACGTTATACGTTTAATCGTAATAGTATATAACGTTATACGTTATATCGTAATAGAATATAACGTTATACGTTATATCGTAATAGCATATAGCGTTATACGTTATATCATAATAGCATATAACGTTATACGTTATATCGTAATAGCATATAACGTTGTACGTTATATCGTAATAGTATGTAACGTTATACGTTATATCGTAATAGCATATAACGTTATACGTTATATCGTAATAGCATATAACGTTATACGTTATCTCGTAATACTATATAACGTTATACGTTATATCGTAATAGCATATAACGTTATACGTTATATCGTAATACTATATAACGTTATACGTTATATCCTAATAGCATATAACGTTATACGTTATATCGTAATAGTATATAACGTTATATGTTATATCGTAATACTATATAACGTTAGACGTTATATCGTAATAGTATATAACGTTATATGTTATATCGTAATAACATATAACGCTATACGTTATATCGTAATAGCATATAACGTTATACGTTATATCGTAATAGCATATAACGTTATACGTTATATAGTAATAGCATATAACGTTATACGTTATATCGTAATACTATATAACGTTATACGTTATATCATAGTAGTATATAACGTTATACGTTATATCGTAATAGCATATAACGTTATACGTTATATCGTAATACTATATAACGTTATATGTTATATCGTAATACTATATAACGTTATACGCTATATCGTAATAGTATATAACGTTATACGTTATATCGTAATAGCATATAACGTTATACGTTATATCGTAATAGCATATAGCGTTATACGTTATACCATAATAGCATATAACGTTATACGTTATATCGTAATAGCATATAACGTTATACGTTATATCGTAATAGCATATAACGTTATACGTTATATAGTAATAGCATATAACGTTATACGTTATATCGTAATAGCATATAACGTTATACGTTATATCGTAATACTATATAACGTTATTGGATATATCATAATAGCATATAACGTTATACGCTATATCGTAATAGTATATAACGTTATACGTTATATCGTAATAGCATATAACGTTATACGTTATATCGTAATACTATATAACGTTAGTGGATATATCATAATAGCATATAACGTTATACGTTATATCGTAATAGTATATAACGTTGTATGTTATATCGTAATAGCATATAACGTTATACGTTATATCGTAATAGTATATAACGTTATACGTTATATCGTAATATCATATAACGTTATACGTTATATCGTAATAGAATGTAACGTTATACGTTATATCGTAATAGCATATAACGTTATACGTTATATCGTAATATCATATAACGTTATACGTTATATCGTAATACTATATAACGTTATTGGATATATCATAATAGCATATAACGTTATATGTTATATCGTAATAGCATATAACGTTATACGTTATATCGTAATAGCATATAACGTTATACGTTATATAGTAATAGCATATAACGTTATACGTTATATCGTAATACTATATAACGTTATTAGCTATATCACAATAGCATATAACGTTATACGTTATATCGTAATAGTACGTAACGTTATACGTTATATCGTAATAGCATATAGCGTTATACGTTATATCGTAATACTATATAACGTTATACGTTATATCGTAATACTATATAACGTTATATGTTATATCGTAATACTATATAACGTTATACGCTATATCGTAATAGTATATAACGTTATACGTTATATCGTAATAGCATATAACGTTATACGTTATATCGTAATAGCATATAGCGTTATACGTTATACCATAATAGCATATAACGTTATACGTTATATCGTAATAGCATATAACGTTATACGTTATATCGTAATAGCATATAACGTTATACGTTATATAGTAATAGCATATAACGTTATACGTTATATCGTAATAGCATATAACGTTATACGTTATATCGTAATACTATATAACGTTATTGGATATATCATAATAGCATATAACGTTATACGCTATATCGTAATAGTATATAACGTTATACGTTATATCGTAATAGCATATAACGTTATACGTTATATCGTAATACTATATAACGTTAGTGGATATATCATAATAGCATATAACGTTATACGTTATATCGTAATAGTATATAACGTTATACGTTATATCGTAATAGCATATTGCGTTATACGTTATATCATAATAGCATATAACGTTATACGTTATATCGTAATAGTATATAACGTTATACGTTATATCGTAATAGTATATAACGTTATACGTTATATCGTAATAGCATATAACGTTATACGTTATATCGTAATAGCATATAACGTTATACGTTATATCGTAATAGTATATAACGTTATACGTTATATCATAGTAGTATATAACGTTATACGTTATATCGTAATAGCATATAACGTTATACGTTATATCGTAATACTATATAACGTTATATGTTATATCGTAATACTATATATCGTTATACGCTATATCGTAATAGTATATAACGTTATACGTTATATCGTAATAGCATATAACGTTATACGTTATATCGTAATAGCATATAGCGTTATACGTTATATCATAATAGCATATAACGTTATACGTTATATCGTAATAGTATATAACGTTATTAGCTATATCACAATAGCATATAACGTTATACGTTATATCGTAATAGTACATAACGTTATACGTTATATCGTAATAGCATATAACGTTATACGTTATATCGTAATACTATATAACGTTATATGTTATATCGTAAAAGCATATAACGTTATATGTTATATCGTAATAGCATATAACGTTATACGTTATATCGTAATAGTATGTAACGTTATACGTTATATCGTAATAGCATATAACGTTATACGTTATATCGTAATAGCATATAACGTTATACGTTATATCGTAATACTATATAACGTTATACGTTATATCGTAATAGTATATAACGTTATATGTTATATCGTAATAACATATAACGCTATACGTTATATCGTAATACTATATAACGTTATACGTTATATCGTAATAGCATATAACGTTATACGTTATATCGTAATAGCATATAACGTTATACGTTATATCGTAATAGCATATAACGTTATACGTTTAATCGTAATAGTATATAACGTTATACGTTATATCGTAATAGCATATAACGTTATACGTTATATCGTAATAGCATATAGCGTTATACGTTATATCATAATAGCATATAACGTTATACGTTATATCGTAATAGCATATAACGTTGTACGTTATATCGTAATAGTATGTAACGTTATACGTTATATCGTAATAGCATATAACGTTATACGTTATATCGTAATAGCATATAACGTTATACGTTATCTCGTAATACTATATAACGTTATACGTTATATCGTAATAGCATATAACGTTATACGTTATATCGTAATACTATATAACGTTATACGTTATATCCTAATAGCATATAACGTTATACGTTATATCGTAATAGTATATAACGTTATATGTTATATCGTAATACTATATAACGTTAGACGTTATATCGTAATAGTATATAACGTTATATGTTATATCGTAATAACATATAACGCTATACGTTATATCGTAATAGCATATAACGTTATACGTTATATCGTAATAGCATATAACGTTATACGTTATAAAGTAATAGCATATAACGTTATACGTTATATCGTAATACTATATAACGTTATACGTTATATCATAGTAGTATATAACGTTATACGTTATATCGTAATAGCATATAACGTTATACGTTATATCGTAATACTATATAACGTTATATGTTATATCGTAATACTATATAACGTTATACGCTATATCGTAATAGTATATAACGTTATACGTTATATCGTAATAGCATATAACGTTATACGTTATATCGTAATAGCATATAGCGTTATACGTTATACCATAATAGCATATAACGTTATACGTTATATCGTAATAGCATATAACGTTATACGTTATATCGTAATAGCATATAACGTTATACGTTATATAGTAATAGCATATAACGTTATACGTTATATCGTAATAGCATATAACGTTATACGTTATATCGTAATACTATATAACGTTATTGGATATATCATAATAGCATATAACGTTATACGCTATATCGTAATAGTATATAACGTTATACGTTATATCGTAATAGCATATAACGTTATACGTTATATCGTAATACTATATAACGTTAGTGGATATATCATAATAGCATATAACGTTATACGTTATATCGTAATAGTATATAACGTTGTATGTTATATCGTAATAGCATATAACGTTATACGTTATATCGTAATACTATATAACGTTATACGTTATATCATAGTAGTATATAACGTTATACGTTATATCGTAATAGTATATAACGTTATATGTTATATCGTAATAGCATATAACGTTATACGTTATATCGTAATAGTATATAACGTTATACGTTATATCGTAATAGCATATAACGTTATACGTTATATCGTAATAGTATATAACGTTATATGTTATATCGTAATAGCATATAACGTTATACGTTATATCGTAATACTATATAACGTTATACGTTATATCATAGTAGTATATAACGTTATACGTTATATCGTAATACTATATAACGTTAGTGGATATATCATAATAGCATATAACGTTATACGTTATATCGTAATAGTATATAACGTTGTATGTTATATCGTAATAGCATATAACGTTATACGTTATATAGTAATAGCATATAACGTTATACGTTATATCGTAATACTATATAACGTTATTAGCTATATCACAATAGCATATAACGTTATACGTTATATCGTAATAGTACGTAACGTTATACGTTATATCGTAATAGCATATAGCGTTATACGTTATATCGTAATACTATATAACGTTATATGTTATATCGTAATAGCATATAACGTTATATGTTATATCGTAATAGCATATAACGTTATACGTTATATCGTAATACTATATAACGTTATACGTTATATCATAGTAGTATATAACGTTATACGTTATATCGTAATAGTATATAACGTTATATGTTATATCGTAATAGCATATAACGTTATACGTTATATCGTAATAGTATATAACGTTATACGTTATATCGTAATAGCATATAACGTTATACGTTATATCGTAATAGTATATAACGTTATACGTTATATCGTAATAGCATATAACGTTATACGTTATATCGTAATAGCATATAACGTTATACGTTATATCGTTATACTATATAACGTTATACGTTATATCATAGAAGTATATAACGTTATACGTTATATCGTAATAGCATATAACGTTATACGTTATATCGTAATACTATATAACGTTATATGTTATATCGTAATACTATATAACGTTATACGCTATATCGTAATAGTATATAACGTAATACGTTATATCGTAATAGCATATAACGTTATACGTTATATCGTAATAGCATATAGCGTTATACGTTATATCTTAATAGCATATAACGTTATACGTTATATCGTAATAGTATATAACGTTATTAGCTATATCACAATAGCATATAACGTTATACGTTATATCGTAATAGTACATAACGTTATACGTTATATCGTAATAGCATATAACGTTATACGTTATATCGTAATACTATATAACGTTATATGTTATATCGTAATAGTATATAACGTTATATGTTATATCGTAATAGCATATAACGTTATACGTTATATCGTAATAGTATATAACGTTATACGTTATATCGTAATAGCATATAACGTTATACGTTATATCGTAATAGTATATAACGTTATACGTTATATCGTAATAGCATATAACGTTATACGTTATATCGTAATAGCATATAACGTTATACGTTATATCGTAAAAGCATATAACGTTATACGTTATATCGTTATACTATATAACGTTATACGTTATATCATAGTAGTATATAACGTTATACGTTATATCGTAATAGCATATAACGTTATACGTTATATCGTAAGACTATATAACGTTATATGTTATATCGTAATACTATATAACGTTATACGCTATATCGTAATAGTATATAACGTTATACGTTATATCGTAATAGCATATAACGTTATACGTTATATCGTAATAGCATATAGCGTTATACGTTATATCATAATAGCATATAACGTTATACGTTATATCGTAATAGTATATAACGTTATATGTTATATCGTAATAGCATATAACGTTATACGTTATATCGTAATAGTATATAACGTTATACGTTATATCGTAATAGCATATAACGTTATACGTTATATCGTAATAGTATATAACGTTATACGTTATATCGTAATAGCATATAACGTTATACGTTATATCGTAATAGCATATAACGTTATACGTTATATCGTTATACTATATAACGTTATACGTTATATCATAGTAGTATATAACGTTATACGTTATATCGTAATAGCATATAACGTTATACGTTATATCGTAAGACTATATAACGTTATACGTTATATCGTAATAGCATATAACGTAATACGTTATATCGTAATAGCATATAACGTTATACGTTATATCGATATACTATATAACGTTATACGTTATATCATAGTAGTATATAACGTTATACGTTATATCGTAATAGCATATAACGTTATACGTTATATCGTAATACTATATAACGTTATACGCTATATCGTAATAGTATATAACGTTATACGTTATATCGTAATAGCATATAACGTTATACGTTATATCGTAATAGCATATAGCGTTATACGTTATACCATAATAGCATATAACGTTATACGTTATATCGTAATAGTATATAACGTTATTAGCTATATCACAATAGCATATAACGTTATACGTTATATCGTAATAGTACATAACGTTATACGTTATATCGTAATAGCATATAGCGTTATACGTTATATCGTAATACTATATAACGTTATATGTTATATCGTAATAGCATATAACGTTATATGTTATATCGTAATAGCATATAACGTTATACGTTATATCGTAATAGAATGTAACGTTATACGTTATATCGTAATAGCATATAACGTTATACGTTATATCGTAATAGTATATAACGTTATACGTTATATCGTAATACTATATAACGTTATTGGATATATCATAATAGCATATAACGTTATACGTTATATCGTAATAGCATATAACGTTATACGTTATATCGTAATATCATATAACGTTATACGTTATATCGTAATACTATATAACGTTATTAGCTATATCACAATAGCATATAACGTTATACGTTATATCGTAATAGTACATAACGTTATATGTTATATCGTAATAGCATATAACGTTATATGTTATATCGTGATAGCATATAACGTTATACGTTATATCGTAATACTATATAACGTTATACGTTATATCATAGTAGAATATAACGTTATACGTTATATCGTAATAGTATATAACGTTATATGTTATATCGTAATAGCATATAACGTTATACGTTATATCGTAATAGTATATAACGTTATACGTTATATCGTAATAGCATATAACGTTATACGTTATATCGTAATAGTATATAACGTTATACGTTATATCGTAATAGCATATAACGTTATACGTTATATCGTAATAGCATATAACGTTATACGTTATATCGTTATACTATATAACGTTATACGTTATATCCTAGTAGTATATAACGTTATACGCTATATCGTAATAGTATATAACGTTATACGTTATATCGTAATAGTATATAACGTTATACGTTATATCGTAATAGCATATAGCGTTATACGTTATATCGTAATAGCATATAACGTTATACGTTATATCGTAATAGTATATAACGTTATACGTTATATCGTAATAGTATATAACGTTATACGTTATATCGTAATAGCATATAACGTTATACGTTATATCGTAATAGTATATAACGTTATACGTTATATCATAGTAGTACATAACGTTATACGTTATATCGTAATAGCATATAACGTTATACGTTATATCGTAATACTATATAACGTTATATGTTATATCGTAATACTATATAACGTTATACGCTATATCGTAATAGTATATAACGTTATACGTTATATCGTAATAGCATATAACGTTATACGTTATATCGTAATAGCATATAGCGTTATACGTTATATCATAATAGCATATAACGTTATACGTTATATCGTAATAGTATATAACGTTTTTAGCTATATCACAATAGCATATAACGTTATACGTTATATCGTAATAGTACATAACGTTATACGTTATATCGTAATAGCATATAACGTTATACGTTATATCGTAATACTATATAACGTTATATGTTATATCGTAAAAGCATATAACGTTATATGTTATATCGTAATAGCATATAACGTTATACGTTATATCGTAATAGTATGTAACGTTATACGTTATATCGTAATAGCATATAACGTTATACGTTATATCGTAATAGCATATAACGTTATACGTTATATCGTAATACTATATAACGTTATACGTTATATCGTAATAGTATATAACGTTATATGTTATATCGTAATAACATATAACGCTATACGTTATATCGAAATACTATATAACGTTATACGTTATATCGTAATAGCATATAACGTTATACGTTATATCGTAATAGAATGTAACGTTCTACGTTATATCGTAATAGCATATAACGTTATACGTTATATCGTAATAGCATATAACGTTATACGTTATATCGTAATACTATATAACGTTATTGGATATATCATAATAGCATATAACGTTATACGTTATATCGTAATAGCATATAACGTTATACGTTATATCGTAATAGCATATAACGTTATACGTTATATCGTAATAGCATATAACGTTATACGTTATATCGTAATAGCATATAACGTTATACGTTATATCGTAATACTATATAACGTTATTAGCTATATCACAATAGCATATAACGTTATACGTTATATCGTAATAGTACATAACGTTATACGTTATATCGTAATAGCATATAGCGTTATACGTTATATCGTAATACTATATAACGTTATATGTTATATCGTAATAGCATATAACGTTATATGTTATATCGTAATAGCATATAACGTTATACGTTATATCGTAATAGCATATAACGTTATACGTTATATCGTAATAGTATATAACGTTATACGTTATATCATAGTAGTACATAACGTTATACGTTATATCGTAATAGCATATAACGTTATACGTTATATCGTAATACTATATAACGTTATATGTTATATCGTAATACTATATAACGTTATACGCTATATCGTAATAGTATATAACGTTATACGTTATATCGTAATAGCATATAACGTTATACGTTATATCGTAATAGCATATAGCGTTATACGTTATATCATAATAGCATATAACGTTATACGTTATATCGTAATAGTATATAACGTTTTTAGCTATATCACAATAGCATATAACGTTATACGTTATATCGTAATAGTACATAACGTTATACGTTATATCGTAATAGCATATAACGTTATACGTTATATCGTAATACTATATAACGTTATATGTTATATCGTAAAAGCATATAACGTTATACGTTATATCGTAATACTATATAACGTTATATGTTATATCGTAAAAGCATATAACGTTATATGTTATATCGTAATAGCATATAACGTTATACGTTATATCGTAATAGTATGTAACGTTATACGTTATATCGTAATAGCATATAACGTTATACGTTATATCGTAATAGCATATAACGTTATACGTTATATCGTAATAGCATATAACGTTATACGTTATATCGTAATAGCATATAACGTTATACGTTATATCGTTATACTATATAACGTTATACGTTATATCATAGTAGTATATAACGTTATACGTTATATCGTAATAGCATATAACGTTATACGTTATATCGTAAGACTATATAACGTTATATGTTATATCGTAATACTATATAACGTTATACGCTATATCGTAATAGTATATAACGTTATACGTTATATCGTAATAGCATATAACGTTATACGTTATATCGTAATAGCATATAGCGTTATACGTTATATCATAATAGCATATAACGTTATACGTTATATCGTAATAGTATATAACGTTATACGTTATATCGTAATAGTATATAACGTTATACGTTATATCGTAATAGCATATAACGTTATACGTTATATCGTAATAGTATATAACGTTATACGTTATATCATAGTAGTATATAACGTTATACGTTATATCGTAATAGCATATAACGTTATACGTTATATCGTAATACTATATAACGTTATATGTTATATCGTAATACTATATAACGTTATACGCTATATCGTAATAGTATATAACGTTATACGTTATATCGTAATAGCATATAACGTTATACGTTATATCGTAATAGCATATAGCGTTATACGTTATATCATAATAGCATATGACGTTATACGTTATATCGTAATAGTATATAACGTTATTAGCTATATCACAATAGCATATAACGTTATACGTTATATCGTAATAGTACATAACGTTATACGTTATATCGTGATAGCATATAACGTTATACGTTATATCGTAATACTATATAACGTTATATGTTATATCGTAAAAGCATATAACGTTATATGTTATATCGTAATAGCATATAACGTTATACGTTATATCGTAATAGTATGTAACGTTATACGTTATATCGTAATAGCATATAACGTTATACGTTATATCGTAATAGCATATAACGTTATACGTTATATCGTAATACTATATAACGTTATACGTTATATCGTAATAGTATATAACGTTATATGTTATATCGTAATAACATATAACGCTATACGTTATATCGAAATACTATATAACGTTATACGTTATATCGTAATAGCATATAACGTTATACGTTATATCGTAATAGAATGTAACGTTATACGTTATATCGTAATAGCATATAACGTTATACGTTATATCGTAATAGCATATAACGTTATACGTTATATCGTAATAGCATATAACGTTATACGTTATATCGTTATACTATATAACGTTATACGTTATATCATAGTAGTATATAACATTATACGTTATATCGTAATAGCATATAACGTTATACGTTATCTCGTAATACTATATAACGTTATACGTTATATCGTAATAGCATATAACGTTATACGTTATATCGTAATACTATATAACGTTATACGTTATATCCTAATAGCATATAACGTTATACGTTATATCGTAATAGTATATAACGTTATATGTTATATCGTAATACTATATAACGTTAGACGTTATATCGTAATAGTATATAACGTTATATGTTATATCGTAATAACATATAACGCTATACGTTATATCGTAATAGCATATAACGTTATACGTTATATCGTAATAGCATATAACGTTATACGTTATATAGTAATAGCATATAACGTTATACGTTATATCGTAATACTATATAACGTTATATGTTATATCGTAATACTATATAACGTTATACGCTATATCGTAATAGTATATAACGTAATACGTTATATCGTAATAGCATATAACGTTATACGTTATATCGTAATAGCATATAGCGTTATACGTTATATCTTAATAGCATATAACGTTATACGTTATATCGTAATAGTATATAACGTTATTAGCTATATCACAATAGCATATAACGTTATACGTTATATCGTAATAGTACATAACGTTATACGTTATATCGTAATAGCATATAACGTTATACGTTATATCGTAATACTATATAACGTTATATGTTATATCGTAATAGTATATAACGTTATATGTTATATCGTAATAGCATATAACGTTATACGTTATATCGTAATAGTATATAACGTTATACGTTATATCGTAATAGCATATAACGTTATACGTTATATCGTAATAGTATATAACGTTATACGTTATATCGTAATAGCATATAACGTTATACGTTATATCGTAATAGAATATAACGTTATACGTTATATCGTAATAGCATATAACGTTATACGTTATATCGTTATACTATATAACGTTATACGTTATATCATAGTAGTATATAACGTTATACGTTATATCGTAATAGCATATAACGTTATACGTTATATCGTAAGACTATATAACGTTATATGTTATATCGTAATACTATATAACGTTATACGCTATATCGTAATAGTATATAACGTTATACGTTATATCGTAATAGCATATAACGTTATACGTTATATCGTAATAGCATATAGCGTTATACGTTATATCATAATAGCATATAACGTTATACGTTATATCGTAATAGTATATAACGTTATACGTTATATCGTAATAGCATATAACGTTATACGTTATATCGTAATACTATATAACGTTATTGGATATATCATAATAGCATATAACGTTATACGTTATATCGTAATAGCATATAACGTTATACGTTATATCGTAATAGCATATAACGTTATACGTTATATCGTAATAGCATATAACGTTATACGTTATATCGTAATACTATATAACGTTATACGTTATATCATAGTAGTATATAACGTTATACGTTATATCGTAATAGTATATAACGTTATATGTTATATCGTAATAGCATATAACGTTATACGTTATATCGTAATAGTATATAACGTTATACGTTATATCGTAATAGCATATAACGTTATACGTTATATCGTAATAGTATATAACGTTATACGTTATATCGTAATAGCATATAACGTTATACGTTATATCGTAATAGCATATAACGTTATACGTTATATCGTTATACTATATAACGTTATACGTTATATCATAGTAGTATATAACGTTATACGTTATATCGTAATAGCATATAACGTTATACGTTATATCGTAAGACTATATAACGTTATACGTTATATCGTAATAGCATATAACGTAATACGTTATATCGTAATAGCATATAACGTTATACGTTATATCGATATACTATATAACGTTATACGTTATATCATAGTAGTATATAACGTTATACGTTATATCGTAATAGCATATAACGTTATACGTTATATCGTAATACTATATAACGTTATACGCTATATCGTAATAGTATATAACGTTATACGTTATATCGTAATAGCATATAACGTTATACGTTATATCGTAATAGCATATAGCGTTATACGTTATACCATAATAGCATATAACGTTATACGTTATATCGTAATAGTATATAACGTTATTAGCTATATCACAATAGCATATAACGTTATACGTTATATCGTAATAGTACATAACGTTATACGTTATATCGTAATAGCATATAGCGTTATACGTTATATCGTAATACTATATAACGTTATATGTTATATCGTAATAGCATATAACGTTATATGTTATATCGTAATAGCATATAACGTTATACGTTATATCGTAATAGAATGTAACGTTATACGTTATATCGTAATAGCATATAACGTTATACGTTATATCGTAATAGTATATAACGTTATACGTTATATCGTAATACTATATAACGTTATTGGATATATCATAATAGCATATAACGTTATACGTTATATCGTAATAGCATATAACGTTATACGTTATATCGTAATATCATATAACGTTATACGTTATATCGTAATACTATATAACGTTATTAGCTATATCACAATAGCATATAACGTTATACGTTATATCGTAATAGTACATAACGTTATATGTTATATCGTAATAGCATATAACGTTATATGTTATATCGTGATAGCATATAACGTTATACGTTATATCGTAATACTATATAACGTTATACGTTATATCATAGTAGAATATAACGTTATACGTTATATCGTAATAGTATATAACGTTATATGTTATATCGTAATAGCATATAACGTTATACGTTATATCGTAATAGTATATAACGTTATACGTTATATCGTAATAGCATATAACGTTATACGTTATATCGTAATAGTATATAACGTTATACGTTATATCGTAATAGCATATAACGTTATACGTTATATCGTAATAGCATATAACGTTATACGTTATATCGTTATACTATATAACGTTATACGTTATATCCTAGTAGTATATAACGTTATACGCTATATCGTAATAGTATATAACGTTATACGTTATATCGTAATAGTATATAACGTTATACGTTATATCGTAATAGCATATAGCGTTATACGTTATATCATAATAGCATATAACGTTATACGTTATATCGTAATAGTATATAACGTTATACGTTATATCGTAATAGTATATAACGTTATACGTTATATCGTAATAGCATATAACGTTATACGTTATATCGTAATAGTATATAACGTTATACGTTATATCATAGTAGTACATAACGTTATACGTTATATCGTAATAGCATATAACGTTATACGTTATA
The DNA here is from genome assembly GCF_910591885.1 of Bombus terrestris. Lineage (NCBI taxonomy): Eukaryota > Metazoa > Arthropoda > Insecta > Hymenoptera > Apidae > Bombus > Bombus terrestris. The sequence continues at coordinate 18,551,081 of NC_063278.1, forward strand.
TCGTAATACTATATAACGTTATATGTTATATCGTAATACTATATAACGTTATACGCTATATCGTAATAGTATATAACGTTATACGTTATATCGTAATAGCATATAACGTTATACGTTATATCGTAATAGCATATAGCGTTATACGTTATATCATAATAGCATATAACGTTATACGTTATATCGTAATAGTATATAACGTTTTTAGCTATATCACAATAGCATATAACGTTATACGTTATATCGTAATAGTACATAACGTTATACGTTATATCGTAATAGCATATAACGTTATACGTTATATCGTAATACTATATAACGTTATTTGTTATATCGTAAAAGCATATAACGTTATATGTTATATCGTAATAGCATATAACGTTATACGTTATATCGTAATAGTATGTAACGTTATACGTTATATCGTAATAGCATATAACGTTATACGTTATATCGTAATAGCATATAACGTTATACGTTATATCGTAATACTATATAACGTTATACGTTATATCGTAATAGTATATAACGTTATATGTTATATCGTAATAACATATAACGCTATACGTTATATCGAAATACTATATAACGTTATACGTTATATCGTAATAGCATATAACGTTATACGTTATATCGTAATAGAATGTAACGTTCTACGTTATATCGTAATAGCATATAACGTTATACGTTATATCGTAATAGCATATAACGTTATACGTTATATCGTAATACTATATAACGTTATTGGATATATCATAATAGCATATAACGTTATACGTTATATCGTAATAGCATATAACGTTATACGTTATATCGTAATAGCATATAACGTTATACGTTATATCGTAATAGCATATAACGTTATACGTTATATCGTAATAGCATATAACGTTATACGTTATATCGTAATACTATATAACGTTATTAGCTATATCACAATAGCATATAACGTTATACGTTATATCGTAATAGTACATAACGTTATACGTTATATCGTAATAGCATATAGCGTTATACGTTATATCGTAATACTATATAACGTTATATGTTATATCGTAATAGCATATAACGTTATATGTTATATCGTAATAGCATATAACGTTATACGTTATATCGTAATAGCATATAACGTTATACGTTATATCGTAATAGTATATAACGTTATACGTTATATCATAGTAGTACATAACGTTATACGTTATATCGTAATAGCATATAACGTTATACGTTATATCGTAATACTATATAACGTTATATGTTATATCGTAATACTATATAACGTTATACGCTATATCGTAATAGTATATAACGTTATACGTTATATCGTAATAGCATATAACGTTATACGTTATATCGTAATAGCATATAGCGTTATACGTTATATCATAATAGCATATAACGTTATACGTTATATCGTAATAGTATATAACGTTTTTAGCTATATCACAATAGCATATAACGTTATACGTTATATCGTAATAGTACATAACGTTATACGTTATATCGTAATAGCATATAACGTTATACGTTATATCGTAATAATATATAACGTTATATGTTATATCGTAAAAGCATATAACGTTATACGTTATATCGTAATACTATATAACGTTATATGTTATATCGTAAAAGCATATAACGTTATATGTTATATCGTAATAGCATATAACGTTATACGTTATATCGTAATAGTATGTAACGTTATACGTTATATCGTAATAGCATATAACGTTATACGTTATATCGTAATAGCATATAACGTTATACGTTATATCGTAATAGCATATAACGTTATACGTTATATCGTAATAGCATATAACGTTATACGTTATATCGTTATACTATATAACGTTATACGTTATATCATAGTAGTATATAACGTTATACGTTATATCGTAATAGCATATAACGTTATACGTTATATCGTAAGACTATATAACGTTATATGTTATATCGTAATACTATATAACGTTATACGCTATATCGTAATAGTATATAACGTTATACGTTATATCGTAATAGCATATAACGTTATACGTTATATCGTAATAGCATATAGCGTTATACGTTATATCATAATAGCATATAACGTTATACGTTATATCGTAATAGTATATAACGTTATACGTTATATCGTAATAGTATATAACGTTATACGTTATATCGTAATAGCATATAACGTTATACGTTATATCGTAATAGTATATAACGTTATACGTTATATCATAGTAGTATATAACGTTATACGTTATATCGTAATAGCATATAACGTTATACGTTATATCGTAATACTATATAACGTTATATGTTATATCGTAATACTATATAACGTTATACGCTATATCGTAATAGTATATAACGTTATACGTTATATCGTAATAGCATATAACGTTATACGTTATATCGTAATAGCATATAGCGTTATACGTTATATCATAATAGCATATAACGTTATACGTTATATCGTAATAGTATATAACGTTATTAGCTATATCACAATAGCATATAACGTTATACGTTATATCGTAATAGTACATAACGTTATACGTTATATCGTGATAGCATATAACGTTATACGTTATATCGTAATACTATATAACGTTATATGTTATATCGTAAAAGCATATAACGTTATATGTTATATCGTAATAGCATATAACGTTATACGTTATATCGTAATAGTATGTAACGTTATACGTTATATCGTAATAGCATATAACGTTATACGTTATATCGTAATAGCATATAACGTTATACGTTATATCGTAATACTATATAACGTTATACGTTATATCGTAATAGTATATAACGTTATATGTTATATCGTAATAACATATAACGCTATACGTTATATCGAAATACTATATAACGTTATACGTTATATCGTAATAGCATATAACGTTATACGTTATATCGTAATAGAATGTAACGTTATACGTTATATCGTAATAGCATATAACGTTATACGTTATATCGTAATAGCATATAACGTTATACGTTATATCGTAATAGCATATAACGTTATACGTTATATCGTTATACTATATAACGTTATACGTTATATCATAGTAGTATATAACATTATACGTTATATCGTAATAGCATATAACGTTATACGTTTTCTCGTAATACTATATAACGTTATACGTTATATCGTAATAGCATATAACGTTATACGTTATATCGTAATACTATATAACGTTATACGTTATATCCTAATAGCATATAACGTTATACGTTATATCGTAATAGTATATAACGTTATATGTTATATCGTAATACTATATAACGTTAGACGTTATATCGTAATAGTATATAACGTTATATGTTATATCGTAATAACATATAACGCTATACGTTATATCGTAATAGCATATAACGTTATACGTTATATCGTAATAGCATATAACGTTATACGTTATATAGTAATAGCATATAACGTTATACGTTATATCGTAATACTATATAACGTTATACGTTATATCATAGTAGTATATAACGTTATACGTTATATCGTAATAGCATATAACGTTATACGTTATATCGTAATACTATATAATGTTATATGTTATATCGTAATACTATATAACGTTATACGCTATATCGTAATAGTATATAACGTTATACGTTATATCGTAATAGCATATAACGTTATACGTTATATCGTAATAGCATATAGCGTTATACGTTATACCATAATAGCATATAACGTTATACGTTATATCGTAATAGCATATAACGTTATACGTTATATCGTAATAGCATATAACGTTATACGTTATATAGTAATAGCATATAACGTTATACGTTATATCGTAATAGCATATAACGTTATACGTTATATCATAGTAGTATATAACGTTATACGTTATATCGTAATAGCATATAACGTTATACGTTATATCGTAATACTATATAACGTTATATGTTATATCGTAATACTATATATCGTTATACGCTATATCGTAATAGTATATAACGTTATACGTTATATCGTAATAGCATATAACGTTATATGTTATATCGTAATAGCATATAGCGTTATACGTTATATCATAATAGCATATAACGTTATACGTTATATCGTAATAGTATATAACGTTATTAGCTATATCACAATAGCATATAACGTTATACGTTATATCGTAATAGTACATAACGTTATACGTTATATCGTAATAGCATATAACGTTATACGTTATATCGTAATACTATATAACGTTATATGTTATATCGTAAAAGCATATAACGTTATATGTTATATCGTAATAGCATATAACGTTATACGTTATATCGTAATAGTATGTAACGTTATACGTTATATCGTAATAGCATATAACGTTATACGTTATATCGTAATAGCATATAACGTTATACGTTATATCGTAATACTATATAACGTTATACGTTATATCGTAATAGTATATAACGTTATATGTTATATCGTAATAACATATAACGCTATACGTTATATCGTAATACTATATAACGTTATACGTTATATCGTAATAGCATATAACGTTATACGTTATATCGTAATAGCATATAACGTTATACGTTATATCGTAATAGCATATAACGTTATACGTTTAATCGTAATAGTATATAACGTTATACGTTATATCGTAATAGCATATAACGTTATACGTTATATCGTAATAGCATATAGCGTTATACGTTATATCATAATAGCATATAACGTTATACGTTATATCGTAATAGCATATAACGTTGTACGTTATATCGTAATAGTATGTAACGTTATACGTTATATCGTAATAGCATATAACGTTATACGTTATATCGTAATAGCATATAACGTTATACGTTATCTCGTAATACTATATAACGTTATACGTTATATCGTAATAGCATATAACGTTATACGTTATATCGTAATACTATATAACGTTATACGTTATATCCTAATAGCATATAACGTTATACGTTATATCGTAATAGTATATAACGTTATATGTTATATCGTAATACTATATAACGTTATACGTTATATCGTAATAGTATATAACGTTATATGTTATATCGTAATAACATATAACGCTATACGTTATATCGTAATAGCATATAACGTTATACGTTATATCGTAATAGCATATAACGTTATACGTTATATAGTAATAGCATATAACGTTATACGTTATATCGTAATACTATATAACGTTATACGTTATATCATAGTAGTATATAACGTTATACGTTATATCGTAATAGCATATAACGTTATACGTTATATCGTAATACTATATAACGTTATATGTTATATCGTAATACTATATAACGTTATACGCTATATCGTAATAGTATATAACGTTATACGTTATATCGTAATAGCATATAACGTTATACGTTATATCGTAATAGCATATAGCGTTATACGTTATACCATAATAGCATATAACGTTATACGTTATATCGTAATAGCATATAACGTTATACGTTATATCGTAATAGCATATAACGTTATACGTTATATAGTAATAGCATATAACGTTATACGTTATATCGTAATAGCATATAACGTTATACGTTATATCGTAATACTATATAACGTTATTGGATATATCATAATAGCATATAACGTTATACGCTATATCGTAATAGTATATAACGTTATACGTTATATCGTAATAGCATATAACGTTATACGTTATATCGTAATACTATATAACGTTAGTGGATATATCATAATAGCATATAACGTTATACGTTATATCGTAATAGTATATAACGTTGTATGTTATATCGTAATAGCATATAACGTTATACGTTATATCGTAATAGTATATAACGTTATACGTTATATCGTAATAGCATATAACGTTATACGTTATATCGTAATAGTATATAACGTTATACGTTATATCGTAATAGCATATAACGTTATACGTTATATCGTAATAGCATATAACGTTATACGTTATATCGATATACTATATAACGTTATACGTTATATCATAGTAGTATATAACGTTATACGTTATATCGTAATAGCATATAACGTTATACGTTATATCGTAATACTATATAACGTTATATGTTATATCGTAATACTATATAACGTTATACGCTATATCGTAATAGTATATAACGTTATACGTTATATCGTAATAGCATATAACGTTATACGTTATATCGTAATAGCATATAGCGTTATACGTTATACCATAATAGCATATAACGTTATACGTTATATCGTAATATCATATAACGTTATACGTTATATCGTAATAGAATGTAACGTTATACGTTATATCGTAATAGCATATAACGTTATACGTTATATCGTAATATCATATAACGTTATACGTTATATCGTAATACTATATAACGTTATTGGATATATCATAATAGCATATAACGTTATATGTTATATCGTAATAGCATATAACGTTATACGTTATATCGTAATAGCATATAACGTTATACGTTATATAGTAATAGCATATAACGTTATACGTTATATCGTAATACTATATAACGTTATTAGCTATATCACAATAGCATATAACGTTATACGTTATATCGTAATAGTACGTAACGTTATACGTTATATCGTAATAGCATATAGCGTTATACGTTATATCGTAATACTATATAACGTTATATGTTATATCGTAATAGCATATAACGTTATATGTTATATCGTAATAGCATATAACGTTATACGTTATATCGTAATACTATATAACGTTATACGTTATATCATAGTAGTATATAACGTTATACGTTATATCGTAATAGTATATAACGTTATATGTTATATCGTAATAGCATATAACGTTATACGTTATATCGTAATAGTATATAACGTTATACGTTATATCGTAATAGCATATAACGTTATACGTTATATCGTAATAGTATATAACGTTATACGTTATATCGTAATAGCATATAACGTTATACGTTATATCGTAATAGCATATAACGTTATACGTTATATCGTTATACTATATAACGTTATACGTTATATCATAGTAGTATATAACGTTATACGTTATATCGTAATAGCATATAACGTTATACGTTATATCGTAATACTATATAACGTTATATGTTATATCGTAATACTATATAACGTTATACGCTATATCGTAATAGTATATAACGTAATACGTTATATCGTAATAGCATATAACGTTATACGTTATATCGTAATAGCATATAGCGTTATACGTTATATCTTAATAGCATATAACGTTATACGTTATATCGTAATAGTATATAACGTTATTAGCTATATCACAATAGCATATAACGTTATACGTTATATCGTAATAGTACATAACGTTATACGTTATATCGTAATAGCATATAACGTTATACGTTATATCGTAATACTATATAACGTTATATGTTATATCGTAATAGTATATAACGTTATATGTTATATCGTAATGGCATATAACGTTATACGTTATATCGTAATAGTATATAACGTTATACGTTATATCGTAATAGCATATAACGTTATACGTTATATCGTAATAGTATATAACGTTATACGTTATATCGTAATAGCATATAACGTTATACGTTATATCGTAATAGCATATAACGTTATACGTTATATCGTAATAGCATATAACGTTATACGTTATATCGTTATACTATATAACGTTATACGTTATATCATAGTAGTATATAACGTTATACGTTATATCGTAATAGCATATAACGTTATACGTTATATCGTAAGACTATATAACGTTATATGTTATATCGTAATACTATATAACGTTATACGCTATATCGTAATAGTATATAACGTTATACGTTATATCGTAATAGCATATAACGTTATACGTTATATCGTAATAGCATATAGCGTTATACGTTATATCATAATAGCATATAACGTTATACGTTATATCGTAATAGTATATAACGTTATACGTTATATCGTAATAGCATATAACGTTATACGTTATATCGTAATAGTATATAACGTTATACGTTATATCGTAATAGCATATAACGTTATACGTTATATCGTAATAGCATATAACGTTATACGTTATATCGTTATACTATATAACGTTATACGTTATATCATAGTAGTATATAACGTTATACGTTATATCGTAATAGCATATAACGTTATACGTTATATCGTAATAGCATATAGCGTTATACGTTATATCTTAATAGCATATAACGTTATACGTTATATCGTAATAGTATATAACGTTATTAGCTATATCACAATAGCATATAACGTTATACGTTATATCGTAATAGTACATAACGTTATACGTTATATCGTAATAGCATATAACGTTATACGTTATATCGTAATACTATATAACGTTATATGTTATATCGTAATAGTATATAACGTTATATGTTATATCGTAATAGCATATAACGTTATACGTTATATCGTAATAGTATATAACGTTATACGTTATATCGTAATAGCATATAACGTTATACGTTATATCGTAATAGTATATAACGTTATACGTTATATCGTAATAGCATATAACGTTATACGTTATATCGTAATAGCATATAACGTTATACGTTATATCGTAATAGCATATAACGTTATACGTTATATCGTTATACTATATAACGTTATACGTTATATCATAGTAGTATATAACGTTATACGTTATATCGTAATAGCATATAACGTTATACGTTATATCGTAAGACTATATAACGTTATATGTTATATCGTAATACTATATAACGTTATACGCTATATCGTAATAGTATATAACGTTATACGTTATATCGTAATAGCATATAACGTTATACGTTATATCGTAATAGCATATAGCGTTATACGTTATATCATAATAGTATATAACGTTATATGTTATATCGTAATACTATATAACGTTAGACGTTATATCGTAATAGTATATAACGTTATATGTTATATCGTAATAACATATGACGCTATACGTTATATCGTAATAGCATATAACGTTATACGTTATATCGTAATAGCATATAACGTTATACGTTATATAGTAATAGCATATAACGTTATACGTTATATCGTAATACTATATAACGTTATACGTTATATCATAGTAGTATATAACGTTATACGTTATATCGTAATAGCATATAACGTTATACGTTATATCGTAATACTATATAACGTTATATGTTATATCGTAATACTATATAACGTTATACGCTATATCGTAATAGTATATAACGTTATACGTTATATCGTAATAGCATATAACGTTATACGTTATATCGTAATAGCATATAGCGTTATACGTTATACCATAATAGCATATAACGTTATACGTTATATCGTAATAGCATATAACGTTATACGTTATATCGTAATAGCATATAACGTTATACGTTATATAGTAATAGCATATAACGTTATACGTTATATCGTAATAGCATATAACGTTATACGTTATATCGTAATACTATATAACGTTATTGGATATATCATAATAGCATATAACGTTATACGCTATATCGTAATAGTATATAACGTTATACGTTATATCGTAATAGCATATAACGTTATACGTTATATCGTAATACTATATAACGTTAGTGGATATATCATAATAGCATATAACGTTATACGTTATATCGTAATAGTATATAACGTTGTATGTTATATCGTAATAGCATATAACGTTATACGTTATATCGTAATAGTATATAACGTTATACGTTATATCGTAATAGCATATAACGTTATACGTTATATCGTAATAGTATATAACGTTATACGTTATATCGTAATAGCATATAACGTTATACGTTATATCGTAATAGCATATAACGTTATACGTTATATCGATATACTATATAACGTTATACGTTATATCATAGTAGTATATAACGTTATACGTTATATCGTAATAGCATATAACGTTATACGTTATATCGTAATACTATATAACGTTATATGTTATATCGTAATACTATATAACGTTATACGCTATATCGTAATAGTATATAACGTTATACGTTATATCGTAATAGCATATAACGTTATACGTTATATCGTAATAGCATATAGCGTTATACGTTATACCATAATAGCATATAACGTTATACGTTATATCGTAATATCATATAACGTTATACGTTATATCGTAATAGAATGTAACGTTATACGTTATATCGTAATAGCATATAACGTTATACGTTATATCGTAATATCATATAACGTTATACGTTATATCGTAATACTATATAACGTTATTGGATATATCATAATAGCATATAACGTTATATGTTATATCGTAATAGCATATAACGTTATACGTTATATCGTAATAGCATATAACGTTATACGTTATATAGTAATAGCATATAACGTTATACGTTATATCGTAATACTATATAACGTTATTAGCTATATCACAATAGCATATAACGTTATACGTTATATCGTAATAGTACGTAACGTTATACGTTATATCGTAATAGCATATAGCGTTATACGTTATATCGTAATACTATATAACGTTATATGTTATATCGTAATAGCATATAACGTTATATGTTATATCGTAATAGCATATAACGTTATACGTTATATCGTAATACTATATAACGTTATACGTTATATCATAGTAGTATATAACGTTATACGTTATATCGTAATAGTATATAACGTTATATGTTATATCGTAATAGCATATAACGTTATACGTTATATCGTAATAGTATATAACGTTATACGTTATATCGTAATAGCATATAACGTTATACGTTATATCGTAATAGTATATAACGTTATACGTTATATCGTAATAGCATATAACGTTATACGTTATATCGTAATAGCATATAACGTTATACGTTATATCGTTATACTATATAACGTTATACGTTATATCATAGTAGTATATAACGTTATACGTTATATCGTAATAGCATATAACGTTATACGTTATATCGTAATACTATATAACGTTATATGTTACATCGTAATACTATATAACGTTATACGCTATATCGTAATAGTATATAACGTAATACGTTATATCGTAATAGCATATAACGTTATACGTTATATCGTAATAGCATATAGCGTTATACGTTATATCTTAATAGCATATAACGTTATACGTTATATCGTAATAGTATATAACGTTATTAGCTATATCACAATAGCATATAACGTTATACGTTATATCGTAATAGTACATAACGTTATACGTTATATCGTAATAGCATATAACGTTATACGTTATATCGTAATACTATATAACGTTATATGTTATATCGTAATAGTATATAACGTTATATGTTATATCGTAATAGCATATAACATTATACGTTATATCGTAATAGTATATAACGTTATACGTTATATCGTAATAGCATATAACGTTATACGTTATATCGTAATAGTATATAACGTTATACGTTATATCGTAATAGCATATAACGTTATACGTTATATCGTAATAGCATATAACGTTATACGTTATATCGTAATAGCATATAACGTTATACGTTATATCGTTATACTATATAACGTTATACGTTATATCATAGTAGTATATAACGTTATACGTTATATCGTAATAGCATATAACGTTATACGTTATATCGTAAGACTATATAACGTTATATGTTATATCGTAATACTATATAACGTTATACGCTATATCGTAATAGTATATAACGTTATACGTTATATCGTAATAGCATATAACGTTATACGTTATATCGTAATAGCATATAGCGTTATACGTTATATCATAATAGCATATAACGTTATACGTTATATCGTAATAGTATATAACGTTATACGTTATATCGTAATAGCATATAACGTTATACGTTATATCGTAATACTATATAACGTTATTGGATATATCATAATAGCATATAACGTTATACGTTATATCGTAATAGCATATAACGTTATACGTTATATCGTAATAGCATATAACGTTATACGTTATATCGTAATAGCATATAACGTTATACGTTATATCGTAATACTATATAACGTTATACGTTATATCATAGTAGTATATAACGTTATACGTTATATCGTAATAGTATATAACGTTATATGTTATATCGTAATAGCATATAACGTTATACGTTATATCGTAATAGTATATAACGTTATACGTTATATCGTAATAGCATATAACGTTATACGTTATATCGTAATAGTATATAACGTTATACGTTATATCGTAATAGCATATAACGTTATACGTTATATCGTAATAGCATATAACGTTATACGTTATATCGTTATACTATATAACGTTATACGTTATATCATAGTAGTATATAACGTTATACGTTATATCGTAATAGCATATAACGTAATACGTTATATCGTAATAGCATATAACGTTATACGTTATATAGTAATAGCATATAACGTTATACGTTATATCGTAAGACTATATAACGTTATACGTTATATCGTAATAGCATATAACGTAATACGTTATATCGTAATAGCATATAACGTTATACGTTATATCGTAATACTATATAACGTTATATGTTATATCGTAATACTATATAACGTTATACGCTATATCGTAATAGTATATAACGTTATACGTTATATCGTAATAGCATATAACGTTATACGTTATATCGTAATAGCATATAGCGTTATACGTTATACCATAATACTATATAACGTTATTGGATATATCATAATAGCATATAACGTTATACGCTATATCGTAATAGTATATAACGTTATACGTTATATCGTAATAGCATATAACGTTATACTTTATATCGTAATACTATATAACGTTAGTGGATATATCATAATAGCATATAACGTTATACGTTATATCGTAATAGTATATAACGTTGTATGTTATATCGTAATAGCATATAACGTTATACGTTATATCGTAATAGTATATAACGTTATACGTTATATCGTAATAGCATATAACGTTATACGTTATATCGTAATAGTATATAACGTTATACGTTATATCGTAATAGCATATAACGTTATACGTTATATCGTAATAGCATATAACGTTATACGTTATATCGATATACTATATAACGTTATACGTTATATCATAGTAGTATATAACGTTATACGTTATATCGTAATAGCATATAACGTTATACGTTATATCGTAATACTATATAACGTTATATGTTATATCGTAATACTATATAACGTTATACGCTATATCGTAATAGTATATAACGTTATACGTTATATCGTAATAGCATATAACGTTATACGTTATATCGTAATAGCATATAGCGTTATACGTTATACCATAATAGCATATAACGTTATACGTTATATCGTAATAGTATATAACGTTATTAGCTATATCACAATAGCATATAACGTTATACGTTATATCGTAATAGTACATAACGTTATACGTTATATCGTAATAGCATATAACGTTATACGTTATATCGTAATACTATATAACGTTATTAGCTATATCACAATAGCATATAACGTTATACGTTATATCGTAATAGTACATAACGTTATATGTTATATCGTAATAGCATATAACGTTATATGTTATATCGTGATAGCATATAACGTTATACGTTATGTCGTAATACTATATAACGTTATACGTTATATCATAGTAGAATATAACGTTATACGTTATATCGTAATAGTATATAACGTTATATGTTATATCGTAATAGCATATAACGTTATACGTTATATCGTAATAGTATATAACGTTATACGTTATATCGTAATAGCATATAACGTTATACGTTATATCGTAATAGTATATAACGTTATACGTTATATCGTAATAGCATATAACGTTATACGTTATATCGTAATAGCATATAACGTTATACGTTATATCGTTATACTATATAACGTTATACGTTATATCATAGTAGTATATAACGTTATACGCTATATCGTAATAGTATATAACGTTATATGTTATATCGTAAAAGCATATAACGTTATATGTTATATCGTAATAGCATATAACGTTATACGTTATATCGTAATAGTATGTAACGTTATACGTTATATCGTAATAGCATATAACGTTATACGTTATATCGTAATAGCATATAACGTTATACGTTATATCGTAATACTATATAACGTTATACGTTATATCGTAATAGTATATAACGTTATATGTTATATCGTAATAACATATAACGCTATACGTTATATCGAAATACTATATAACGTTATACGTTATATCGTAATAGCATATAACGTTATACGTTATATCGTAATAGAATGTAACGTTCTACGTTATATCGTAATAGCATATAACGTTATACGTTATATCGTAATAGCATATAACGTTATACGTTATATCGTAATACTATATAACGTTATTGGATATATCATAATAGCATATAACGTTATACGTTATATCGTAATAGCATATAACGTTATACGTTATATCGTAATAGCATATAACGTTATACGTTATATCGTAATAGCATATAACGTTATACGTTATATCGTAATACTATATAACGTTATTAGCTATATCACAATAGCATATAACGTTATACGTTATATCGTAATAGTACATAACGTTATACGTTATATCGTAATAGCATATAGCGTTATACGTTATATCGTAATACTATATAACGTTATATGTTATATCGTAATAGCATATAACGTTATATGTTATATCGTAATAGCATATAACGTTATACGTTATATCGTAATACTATATAACGTTATACGTTATATCATAGTAGTATATAACGTTATACGTTATATCGTAATAGTATATAACGTTATATGTTATATCGTAATAGCATATAACGTTATACGTTATATCGTAATAGTATATAACGTTATACGTTATATCGTAATAGCATATAACGTTATACGTTATATCGTTATACTATATAACGTTATACGTTATATCATAGTAGTATATAACGTTATACGTTATATCGTAATAGCATATAACGTTATACGTTATATCGTAAGACTATATAACGTTATATGTTATATCGTAATACTATATAACGTTATACGCTATATCGTAATAGTATATAACGTTATACGTTATATCGTAATAGCATATAACGTTATACGTTATATCGTAATAGCATATAGCGTTATACGTTATATCATAATAGCATATAACGTTATACGTTATATCGTAATAGTATATAACGTTATACGTTATATCGTAATAGTATATAACGTTATACGTTATATCGTAATAGCATATAACGTTATACGTTATATCGTAATAGTATATAACGTTATACGTTATATCGTTATACTATATAACGTTATACGTTATATCATAGTAGTATATAACGTTATTAGCTATATCACAATAGCATATAACGTTAAACGTTATATCGTAATAGCATATAACGTTATACGTTATATCGTAATAGTATGTAACGTTATACGTTATATCGTAATAGCATATAACGTTATACGTTATATCGTAATAGCATATAACGTTATACGTTATATCGTAATACTATATAACGTTATTGGATATATCATAACAGCATATAACGTTATTAGCTATATCACAATAGCATATAACGTTATACGTTATATCGTAATAGTACATAACGTTATACGTTATATCGTGATAGCATATAACGTTATACGTTATATCGTAATACTATATAACGTTATATGTTATATCGTAAAAGCATATAACGTTATATGTTATATCGTAATAGCATATAACGTTATACGTTATATCGTAATAGTATGTAACGTTATACGTTATATCGTAATAGCATATAACGTTATACGTTATATCGTAATAGCATATAACGTTATACGTTATATCGTAATACTATATAACGTTATACGTTATATCGTAATAGTATATAACGTTATACGTTATATCGTAATAGCATATAACGTTATACGTTATATCGTAATAGCATATAACGTTATACGTTATATCGATATACTATATAACGTTATACGTTATATCATAGTAGTATATAACGTTATACGTTATATCGTAATAGCATATAACGTTATACGTTATATCGTAATACTATATAACGTTATATGTTATATCGTAATACTATATAACGTTATACGCTATATCGTAATAGTATATAACGTTATACGTTATATCGTAATAGCATATAACGTTATACGTTATATCGTAATAGCATATAGCGTTATACGTTATACCATAATAGCATATAACGTTATACGTTATATCGTAATAGTATATAACGTTATTAGCTATATCACAATAGCATATAACGTTATACGTTATATCGTAATAGTACATAACGTTATACGTTATATCGTAATAGCATATAGCGTTATACGTTATATCGTAATACTATATAACGTTATATGTTATATCGTAATAGCATATAACGTTATATGTTATATCGTAATAGCATATAACGTTATACGTTATATCGTAATAGAATGTAACGTTATACGTTATATCGTAATAGCATATAACGTTATACGTTATATCGTAATAGCATATAACGTTATACGTTATATCGTAATACTATATAACGTTATTGGATATATCATAATAGCATATAACGTTATACGTTATATCGTAATAGCATATAACGTTATACGTTATATCGTAATAGCATATAACGTTATACGTTATATCGTAATACTATATAACGTTATTAGCTATATCACAATAGCATATAACGTTATACGTTATATCGTAATAGTACATAACGTTATATGTTATATCGTAATAGCATATAACGTTATATGTTATATCGTGATAGCATATAACGTTATACGTTATGTCGTAATACTATATAACGTTATACGTTATATCATAGTAGAATATAACGTTATACGTTATATCGTAATAGTATATAACGTTATATGTTATATCGTAATAGCATATAACGTTATACGTTATATCGTAATAGTATATAACGTTATACGTTATATCGTAATAGCATATAACGTTATACGTTATATCGTAATAGTATATAACGTTATACGTTATATCGTAATAGCATATAACGTTATACGTTATATCGTAATAGCATATAACGTTATACGTTATATCGTTATACTATATAACGTTATACGTTATATCATAGTAGTATATAACGTTATACGCTATATCGTAATAGTATATAACGTTATACGTTATATCGTAATAGTATATAACGTTATACGTTATATCGTAATAGCATATAGCGTTATACGTTATATCATAATAGCATATAACGTTATACGTTATATCGTAATAGTATATAACGTTATACGTTATATCGTAATAGTATATAACGTTATACGTTATATCGTAATAGCATATAGCGTTATACGTTATATCATAATAGCATATAACGTTATACGTTATATCGTAATAGTATATAACGTTATTAGCTATATCACAATAGCATATAACGTTATACGTTATATCGTAATAGTACATAACGTTATACGTTATATCGTAATAGCATATAACGTTATACGTTATATCGTAATACTATATAACGTTATATGTTATATCGTAAAAGCATATAACGTTATATGTTATATCGTAATAGCATATAACGTTATACGTTATATCGTAATAGCATATAACGTTATACGTTATATCGTAATACTATATAACGTTATATGTTATATCGTAAAAGCATATAACGTTATATGTTATATCGTAATAGCATATAACGTTATACGTTATATCGTAATAGTATGTAACGTTATACGTTATATCGTAATAGCATATAACGTTATACGTTATATCGTAATAGCATATAACGTTATACGTTATATCGTAATACTATATAACGTTATACGTTATATCGTAATAGTATATAACGTTATATGTTATATCGTAATAACATATAACGCTATACGTTATATCGAAATACTATATAACGTTATACGTTATATCGTAATAGCATATAACGTTATACGTTATATCGTAATAGAATGTAACGTTCTACGTTATATCGTAATAGCATATAACGTTATACGTTATATCGTAATAGCATATAACGTTATACGTTATATCGTAATACTATATAACGTTATTGGATATATCATAATAGCATATAACGTTATACGTTATATCGTAATAGCATATAACGTTATACGTTATATCGTAATAGCATATAACGTTATACGTTATATCGTAATAGCATATAACGTTATACGTTATATCGTAATACTATATAACGTTATTAGCTATATCACAATAGCATATAACGTTATACGTTATATCGTAATAGTACATAACGTTATACGTTATATCGTAATAGCATATAGCGTTATACGTTATATCGTAATACTATATAACGTTATATGTTATATCGTAATAGCATATAACGTTATATGTTATATCGTAATAGCATATAACGTTATACGTTATATCGTAATACTATATAACGTTATACGTTATATCATAGTAGTATATAACGTTATACGTTATATCGTAATAGTATATAACGTTATATGTTATATCGTAATAGCATATAACGTTATACGTTATATCGTAATAGTATATAACGTTATACGTTATATCGTAATAGCATATAACGTTATACGTTATATCGTAATAGTATATAACGTTATACGTTATATCGTAATAGCATATAACGTTATACGTTATATCGTAATAGCATATAACGTTATACGTTATATCGTTATACTATATAACGTTATACGTTATATCATAGTAGTATATAACGTTATACGTTATATCGTAATAGCATATAACGTTATACGTTATATCGTAAGACTATATAACGTTATATGTTATATCGTAATACTATATAACGTTATACGCTATATCGTAATAGTATATAACGTTATACGTTATATCGTAATAGCATATAACGTTATACGTTATATCGTAATAGCATATAGCGTTATACGTTATATCATAATAGCATATAACGTTATACGTTATATCGTAATAGTATATAACGTTATACGTTATATCGTAATAGTATATAACGTTATACGTTATATCGTAATAGTATATAACGTTATACGTTATATCGTAATAGTATATAACGTTATACGTTATATCGTTATACTATATAACGTTATACGTTATATCATAGTAGTATATAACGTTATTAGCTATATCACAATAGCATATAACGTTAAACGTTATATCGTAATAGCATATAACGTTATACGTTATATCGTAATAGTATGTAACGTTATACGTTATATCGTAATAGCATATAACGTTATACGTTATATCGTAATAGAATGTAACGTTATACGTTATATCGTAATAGCATATAACGTTATACGTTATATCGTAATAGCATATAACGTTATTAGCTATATCACAATAGCATATAACGTTATACGTTATATCGTAATAGTACATAACGTTATACGTTATATCGTGATAGCATATAACGTTATACGTTATATCGTAATACTATATAACGTTATATGTTATATCGTAAAAGCATATAACGTTATATGTTATATCGTAATAGCATATAACGTTATACGTTATATCGTAATAGTATGTAACGTTATACGTTATATCGTAATAGCATATAACGTTATACGTTATATCGTAATAGCATATAACGTTATACGTTATATCGTAATACTATATAACGTTATACGTTATATCGTAATAGTATATAACGTTATACGTTATATCGTAATAGCATATAACGTTATACGTTATATCGTAATAGCATATAACGTTATACGTTATATCGATATACTATATAACGTTATACGTTATATCATAGTAGTATATAACGTTATACGTTATATCGTAATAGCATATAACGTTATACGTTATATCGTAATACTATATAACGTTATATGTTATATCGTAATACTATATAACGTTATACGCTATATCGTAATAGTATATAACGTTATACGTTATATCGTAATAGCATATAACGTTATACGTTATATCGTAATAGCATATAGCGTTATACGTTATACCATAATAGCATATAACGTTATACGTTATATCGTAATAGTATATAACGTTATTAGCTATATCACAATAGCATATAACGTTATACGTTATATCGTAATAGTACATAACGTTATACGTTATATCGTAATAGCATATAGCGTTATACGTTATATCGTAATACTATATAACGTTATATGTTATATCGTAATAGCATATAACGTTATATGTTATATCGTAATAGCATATAACGTTATACGTTATATCGTAATAGAATGTAACGTTATACGTTATATCGTAATAGCATATAACGTTATACGTTATATCGTAATAGCATATAACGTTATACGTTATATCGTAATACTATATAACGTTATTGGATATATCATAATAGCATATAACGTTATACGTTATATCGTAATAGCATATAACGTTATACGTTATATCGTAATAGCATATAACGTTATACGTTATATCGTAATACTATATAACGTTATTAGCTATATCACAATAGCATATAACGTTATACGTTATATCGTAATAGTACATAACGTTATATGTTATATCGTAATAGCATATAACGTTATATGTTATATCGTGATAGCATATAACGTTATACGTTATGTCGTAATACTATATAACGTTATACGTTATATCATAGTAGAATATAACGTTATACGTTATATCGTAATAGTATATAACGTTATATGTTATATCGTAATAGCATATAACGTTATATGTTATATCGTAATAGTATATAACGTTATACGTTATATCGTAATAGCATATAACGTTATACGTTATATCGTAATAGTATATAACGTTATACGTTATATCGTAATAGCATATAACGTTATACGTTATATCGTAATAGCATATAACGTTATACGTTATATCGTTATACTATATAACGTTATACGTTATATCATAGTAGTATATAACGTTATACGCTATATCGTAATAGTATATAACGTTATACGTTATATCGTAATAGTATATAACGTTATACGTTATATCGTAATAGCATATAGCGTTATACGTTATATCATAATAGCATATAACGTTATACGTTATATCGTAATAGTATATAACGTTATACGTTATATCGTAATAGCATATAACGTTATACGTTATATCGTAATAGTATATAACGTTATACGTTATATCGTAATAGTATATAACGTTATACGTTATATCGTAATAGCATATAGCGTTATACGTTATATCATAATAGCATATAACGTTATACGTTATATCGTAATAGTATATAACGTTATTAGCTATATCGTAATAGCATATAACGTTATACGTTATATCGTAATAGTACATAACGTTATACGTTATATCGTAATAGCATATAACGTTATACGTTATATCGTAATACTATATAACGTTATATGTTATATCGTAAAAGCATATAACGTTATATGTTATATCGTAATAGCATATAACGTTATACGTTATATCGTAATAGTATGTAACGTTATACGTTATATCGTAATAGCATATAACGTTATACGTTATATCGTAATAGCATATAACGTTATACGTTATATCGTAATACTATATAACGTTATACGTTATATCGTAATAGTATATAACGTTATATGTTATATCGTAATAACATATAACGCTATACGTTATATCGAAATACTATATAACGTTATACGTTATATCGTAATAGCATATAACGTTATACGTTATATCGTAATAGAATGTAACGTTCTACGTTATATCGTAATAGCATATAACGTTATACGTTATATCGTAATAGCATATAACGTTATACGTTATATCGTAATACTATATAACGTTATTGGATATATCATAATAGCATATAACGTTATACGTTATATCGTAATAGCATATAACGTTATACGTTATATCGTAATAGCATATAACGTTATACGTTATATCGTAATAGCATATAACGTTATACGTTATATCGTAATACTATATAACGTTATTAGCTATATCACAATAGCATATAACGTTATACGTTATATCGTAATAGTACATAACGTTATACGTTATATCGTAATAGCATATAGCGTTATACGTTATATCGTAATACTATATAACGTTATATGTTATATCGTAATAGCATATAACGTTATATGTTATATCGTAATAGCATATAACGTTATACGTTATATCGTAATACTATATAACGTTATACGTTATATCATAGTAGTATATAACGTTATACGTTATATCGTAATAGTATATAACGTTATATGTTATATCGTAATAGCATATAACGTTATACGTTATATCGTAATAGTATATAACGTTATACGTTATATCGTAATAGCATATAACGCTATACGTTATATCGTAATAGTATATAACGTTATACGTTATATCGTAATAGCATATAACGTTATACGTTATATCGTAATAGCATATAACGTTATACGTTATATCGTTATACTATATAACGTTATACGTTATATCATAGTAGTATATAACGTTATACGTTATATCGTAATAGCATATAACGTTATACGTTATATCGTAAGACTATATAACGTTATATGTTATATCGTAATACTATATAACGTTATACGCTATATCGTAATAGTATATAACGTTATACGTTATATCGTAATAGCATATAACGTTATACGTTATATCGTAATAGCATATAGCGTTATACGTTATATCATAATAGCATATAACGTTATACGTTATATCGTAATAGTATATAACGTTATACGTTATATCGTAATAGTATATAACGTTATACGTTATATCGTAATAGCATATAACGTTATACGTTATATCGTAATAGTATATAACGTTATACGTTATATCGTTATACTATATAACGTTATACGTTATATCATAGTAGTATATAACGTTATTAGCTATATCACAATAGCATATAACGTTAAACGTTATATCGTAATAGCATATAACGTTATACGTTATATCGTAATAGCATATAGCGTTATACGTTATATCATAATAGCATATAACGTTATACGTTATATCGTAATACTATATAACGTTATACGTTATATCATAGTAGTATATAACGTTATACGTTATATCGTAATAGCATATAACGTTATACGTTATATCGTAAGACTATATAACGTTATATGTTATATCGTAATACTATATAACGTTATACGCTATATCGTAATAGTATATAACGTTATACGTTATATCGTAATAGCATATAACGTTATACGTTATATCGTAATAGTATATAACGTTATACGTTATATCGTAATAGCATATAACGTTATACGTTATATCGTAATAGCATATAGCGTTATACGTTATATCATAATAGCATATAACGTTATACGTTATATCGTAATAGTATATAACGTTATACGTTATATCGTAATAGTATATAACGTTATACGTTATATCGTAATAGCATATAACGTTATACGTTATATCGTAATAGTATATAACGTTATACGTTATATCGTTATACTATATAACGTTATACGTTATATCATAGTAGTATATAACGTTATTAGCTATATCACAATAGCATATAACGTTAAACGTTATATCGTAATAGCATATAACGTTATACGTTATATCGTAATAGTATGTAACGTTATACGTTATATCGTAATAGCATATAACGTTATACGTTATATCGTAATAGAATGTAACGTTATACGTTATATCGTAATAGCATATAACGTTATACGTTATATCGTAATAGCATATAACGTTATTAGCTATATCACAATAGCATATAACGTTATACGTTATATCGTAATAGTACATAACGTTATACGTTATATCGTGATAGCATATAACGTTATACGTTATATCGTAATACTATATAACGTTATATGTTATATCGTAAAAGCATATAACGTTATATGTTATATCGTAATAGCATATAACGTTATACGTTATATCGTAATAGTATGTAACGTTATACGTTATATCGTAATAGCATATAACGTTATACGTTATATCGTAATAGCATATAACGTTATACGTTATATCGTAATACTATATAACGTTATACGTTATATCGTAATAGTATATAACGTTATATGTTATATCGTAATAACATATAACGCTATACGTTATATCGAAATACTATATAACGTTATACGTTATATCGTAATAGCATATAACGTTATACGTTATATCGTAATAGAATGTAACGTTATACGTTATATCGTAATAGCATATAACGTTATACGTTATATCGTAATAGCATATAACGTTATACGTTATATCGTAATAGCATATAACGTTATACGTTATATCGTTATACTATATAACGTTATACGTTATATCATAGTAGTATATAACGTTATACGTTATATCGTAATAGCATATAACGTTATACGTTATATCGTAAGACTATATAACGTTATATGTTATATCGTAATACTATATAACGTTATACGCTATATCGTAATAGTATATAACGTTATACGTTATATCGTAATAGCATATAACGTTATACGTTATATCGTAATAGCATATAGCGTTATACGTTACATCATAATAGCATATAACGTTATACGTTATATCCTAATAGCATATAACGTTATACGTTATATCGTAATAGTATATAACGTTATATGTTATATCGTAATACTATATAACGTTATACGTTATATCGTAATAGTATATAACGTTATATGTTATATCGTAATAACATATAACGCTATACGTTATATCGTAATACTATATAACGTTATACGTTATATCGTAATAGCATATAACGTTATACGTTATATCGTAATAGCATATAACGTTATACGTTATATCGTAATACTATATAACGTTATACGTTATATCATAGTAGTATATAACGTTATACGTTATATCGTAATAGTATATAACGTTATATGTTATATCGTAATAGCATATAACGTTATACGTTATATCGTAATAGTATATAACGTTATACGTTATATCGTAATAGCATATAACGTTATACGTTATATCGTAATAGCATATAACGTTATACGTTATATAGTAATAGCATATAACGTTATACGTTATATCGTAATACTATATAACGTTATACGTTATATCATAGTAGTATATAACGTTATACGTTATATCGTAATAGTATATAACGTTATATGTTATATCGTAATAGCATATAACGTTATACGTTATATCGTAATAGTATATAACGTTATACGTGATATCGTAATAGCATATAACGTTATACGTTATATCGTAATAGTATATAACGTTATACGTTATATCGTAATAGCATATAACGTTATACGTTATATCGTAATAGCATATAACGTTATACGTTATATCGTAATAGCATATAACGTTATACGTTATATCGTAATAGCATATAACGTTATACGTTTAATCGTAATAGTATATAACGTTATACGTTATATCGTAATAGCATATAACGTATAACGTTATATCGTAATAGCATATAACGTTATACGCTATATCGTAATAGTATATAACGTTATACGTTATATCGTAATAGCATATAACGTTATACTTTATATCGTAATACTATATAACGTTAGTGGATATATCATAATAGCATATAACGTTATACGTTATATAGTAATAGTATATAACGTTGTATGTTATATCGTAATAGCATATAACGTTATACGTTATATCGTAATAGTATATAACGTTATACGTTATATCGTAATAGCATATAACGTTATACGTTATATCGTAATAGTATATAACGTTATACGTTATATCGTAATAGCATATAACGTTATACGTTATATCGTAATAGCATATAACGTTATACGTTATATCGATATACTATATAACGTTATACGTTATATCATAGTAGTATATAACGTTATACGTTATATCGTAATAGCATATAACGTTATACGTTATATCGTAATACTATATAACGTTATATGTTATATCGTAATACTATATAACGTTATACGCTATATCGTAATAGTATATAACGTTATACGTTATATCGTAATAGCATATAACGTTATACGTTATATCGTAATAGCATATAGCGTTATACGTTATACCATAATAGCATATAATGTTATACGTTATATCGTAATAGTATATAACGTTATTAGCTATATCACAATAGCATATAACGTTATACGTTATATCGTAATAGTACATAACGTTATACGTTATATCGTAATAGCATATAGCGTTATACGTTATATCGTAATACTATATAACGTTATATGTTATATCGTAATAGCATATAACGTTATATGTTATATCGTAATAGCATATAACGTTATACGTTATATCGTAATAGAATGTAACGTTATACGTTATATCGTAATAGCATATAACGTTATACGTTATATCGTAATAGCATATAACGTTATACGTTATATCGTAATACTATATAACGTTATTGGATATATCATAATAGCATATAACGTTATACGTTATATCGTAATAGCATATAACGTTATACGTTATATCGTAATAGCATATAACGTTATACGTTATATCGTAATACTATATAACGTTATTAGCTATATCACAATAGCATATAACGTTATACGATATATCGTAATAGTACATAACGTTATATGTTATATCGTAATAGCATATAACGTTATATGTTATATCGTGATAGCATATAACGTTATACGTTATATCGTAATACTATATAACGTTATACGTTATATCATAGTAGAATATAACGTTATACGTTATATCGTAATAGTATATAACGTTATATGTTATATCGTAATAGCATATAACGTTATACGTCATATCGTAATAGTATATAACGTTATACGTTATATCGTAATAGCATATAACGTTATGCGTTATATCGTAATAGTATATAACGTTATACGTTATATCGTAATAGCATATAACGTTATACGTTATATCGTAATAGCATATAACGTTATACGTTATATCGTTATACTATATAACGTTATACGTTATATCATAGTAGTATATAACGTTATTAGCTATATCACAATAGCATATAACGTTAAACGTTATATCGTAATAGTACATAACGTTATACGTTATATCGTAATAGCATATAACGTTATACGTTATATCGTAATAGAATGTAACGTTATACGTTATATCGTAATAGCATATAACGTTATACGTTATATCGTAATAGCATATAACGTTATACGTTATATCGTAATACTATATAACGTTATTGGATATATCATAATAGCATATAACGTTATACGTTATATCGTAATAGCATATAACGTTATACGTTATATCGTAATAGCATATAACGTTATACGTTATATCGTAATACTATATAACGTTATTAGCTATATCACAATAGCATATAACGTTATACGATATATCGTAATAGTACATAACGTTATATGTTATATCGTAATAGCATATAACGTTATACGTTATATCGTAATAGTATATAACGTTATACGTTATATCGTGATAGTATATAACGTTATACGTTATATCGTAATAGCATATAACGTTATACGTTATATCGTAATACTATATAACGTTATATGTTATATCGTAATACTATATATCGTTATACGCTATATCGTAATAGTATATAACGTTATACGTTATATCGTAATAGCATATAACGTTATACGTTATATCGTAATAGCATATAGCGTTATACGTTATATCATAATAGCATATAACGTTATACGTTATATCGTAATAGTATATAACGTTATTAGCTATATCACAATAGCATATAACGTTATACGTTATATCGTAATAGTACATAACGTTATACGTTATAACGTAATAGCATATAACGTTATACGTTATATCGTAATACTATATAACGTTATATGTTATATCGTAATAGCATATAACGTTATACGTTATATCGTAATAGTATGTAACGTTATACGTTATATCGTAATACTATATAACGTTATACGTTATATCGTAATAGCATATAACGTTATACGTTATATCGTAATAGCATATAACGTTATACGTTATATCGTAATAGCATATAACGTTATACGTTTAATCGTAATAGTATATAACGTTATACGTTATATCGTAATAGCATATAACGTTATACGTTATATCGTAATAGCATATAGCGTTATACGTTATATCATAATAGCATATAACGTTATACGTTATATCGTAATAGCATATAACGTTGTACGTTATATCGTAATAGCATGTAACGTTATACGTTATATCGTAATAGCATATAACGTTATACGTTATATCGTAATAGCATATAACGTTATACGTTATCTCGTAATACTATATAACGTTATACGTTATATCGTAATAGCATATAACGTTATACGTTATATCGTAATACTATATAACGTTATACGTTATATCCTAATAGCATATAACGTTATACGTTATATCGTAATAGTATATAACGTTATATGTTATATCGTAATACTATATAACGTTAGACGTTATATCGTAATAGTATATAACGTTATATGTTATATCGTAATAACATATAACGCTATACGTTATATCGTAATAGCATATAACGTTATACGTTATATCGTAATAGCATATAACGTTATACGTTATATAGTAATAGCATATAACGTTATACGTTATATCGTAATACTATATAACGTTATACGTTATATCATAGTAGTATATAACGTTATACGTTATATCGTAATAGCATATAACGTTATACCTTATATCGTAATACTATATAACGTTATATGTTATATCGTAATACTATATAACGTTATACGCTATATCGTAATAGTATATAACGTTATTAGCTATATCACAATAGCATATAACGTTATACGTTATATCGTAATAGCATATAACGTTATACGTTATATCGTAATAGCATATAACGTAATACGTTATATCGTAATAGCATATAACGTTATACGTTATATAGTAATAGCATATAACGTTATACGTTATATCGTAATAGCATATAACGTTATACGTTATATCGTAATACTATATAACGTTATTGGATATATCATAATAGCATATAACGTTATACGCTATATCGTAATAGTATATAACGTTATACGTTATATCGTAATAGCATATAACGTTATACTTTATATCGTAATACTATATAACGTTAGTGGATATATCATAATAGCATATAACGTTATACGTTATATCGTAATAGTATATAACGTTGTATGTTATATCGTAATAGCATATAACGTTATACGTTATATCGTAATAGTATATAACGTTATACGTTATATCGTAATAGCATATAACGTTATACGTTATATCGTAATAGTATATAACGTTATACGTTATATCGTAATAGCATATAACGTTATACGTTATATCGTAATAGCATATAACGTTATACGTTATATCGATATACTATATAACGTTATACGTTATATCATAGTAGTATATAACGTTATACGTTATATCGTAATAGCATATAACGTTATACGTTATATCGTAATACTATATAACGTTATATGTTATATCGTAATACTATATAACGTTATACGCTATATCGTAATAGTATATAACGTTATACGTTATATCGTAATAGCATATAACGTTATACGTTATATCGTAATAGCATATAGCGTTATACGTTATACCATAATAGCATATAACGTTATACGTTATATCGTAATAGTATATAACGTTATTAGCTATATCACAATAGCATATAACGTTATACGTTATATCGTAATAGTACATAACGTTATACGTTATATCGTAATAGCATATAGCGTTATACGTTATATCGTAATACTATATAACGTTATATGTTATATCGTAATAGCATATAACGTTATATGTTATATCGTAATAGCATATAACGTTATACGTTATATCGTAATAGAATGTAACGTTATACGTTATATCGTAATAGCATATAACGTTATACGTTATATCGTAATAGCATATAACGTTATACGTTATATCGTAATACTATATAACGTTATTGGATATATCATAATAGCATATAACGTTATACGTTATATCGTAATAGCATATAACGTTATACGTTATATCGTAATAGCATATAACGTTATACGTTATATCGTAATACTATATAACGTTATTAGCTATATCACAATAGCATATAACGTTATACGTTATATCGTAATAGTACATAACGTTATATGTTATATCGTAATAGCATATAACGTTATATGTTATATCGTGATAGCATATAACGTTATACGTTATGTCGTAATACTATATAACGTTATACGTTATATCATAGTAGAATATAACGTTATACGTTATATCGTAATAGTATATAACGTTATACGTTATATCGTAATAGCATGTAACGTTATACGTTATATCGTAATAGCATATAACGTTATACGTTATATCGTTATACTATATAACGTTATACGTTATATCATAGTAGTATATAACGTTATACGCTATATCGTAATAGTATATAACGTTATACGTTATATCGTAATAGTATATAACGTTATACGTTATATCGTAATAGCATATAGCGTTATACGTTATATCATAATAGCATATAACGTTATACGTTATATCGTAATAGTATATAACGTTATACGTTATATCGTAATAGTATATAACGTTATACGTTATATCGTAATAGCATATAACGTTATACGTTATATCGTAATAGTATATAACGTTATACGTTATATCATAGTAGTATATAACGTTATAAGGTATATCGTAATAGCATATAACGTTATACGTTATATCGTAATACTATATAACGTTATATGTTATATCGTAATACTATATAACGTTATACGCTATATCGTAATAGTATATAACGTTATACGTTATATCGTAATAGCATATAACGTTATACGTTATATCGTAATAGCATATAGCGTTATACGTTATATCATAATAGCATATAACGTTATACGTTATATCGTAATAGTATATAACGTTATTAGCTATATCACAATAGCATATAACGTTATACGTTATATCGTAATAGTACATAACGTTATACGTTATATCGTAATAGCATATAACGTTATACGTTATATCGTAATACTATATAACGTTATATGTTATATCGTAAAAGCATATAACGTTATATGTTATATCGTAATAGCATATAACGTTATACGTTATATCGTAATAGTATGTAACGTTATACGTTATATCGTAATAGCATATAACGTTATACGTTATATCGTAATAGCATATAACGTTATACGTTATATCGTAATACTATATAACGTTATACGTTATATCGTAATAGTATATAACGTTATATGTTATATCGTAATAACATATAACGCTATACGGTATATCGAAATACTATATAACGTTATACGTTATATCGTAATAGCATATAACGTTATACGTTATATCGTAATAGAATGTAACGTTCTACGTTATATCGTAATAGCATATAACGTTATACGTTATATCGTAATAGCATATAACGTTATACGTTATATCGTAATACTATATAACGTTATTGGATATATCATAATAGCATATAACGTTATACGTTATATCGTAATAGCATATAACGTTATACGTTATATCGTAATAGCATATAACGTTATACGTTATATCGTAATAGCATATAACGTTATACGTTATATCGTAATACTATATAACGTTATTAGCTATATCACAATAGCATATAACGTTATACGTTATATCGTAATAGTACATAACGTTATACGTTATATCGTAATAGCATATAGCGTTATACGTTATATCGTAATACTATATAACGTTATATGTTATATCGTAATAGCATATAACGTTATATGTTATATCGTAATAGCATATAACGTTATACGTTATATCGTAATACTATATAACGTTATACGTTATATCATAGTAGTATATAACGTTATACGTTATATCGTAATAGTATATAACGTTATATGTTATATCGTAATAGCATATAACGTTATACGTTATATCGTAATAGTATATAACGTTATACGTTATATCGTAATAGCATATAACGTTATACGTTATATCGTAATAGTATATAACGTTATACGTTATATCGTAATAGCATATAACGTTATACGTTATATCGTAATAGCATATAACGTTATACGTTATATCGTTATACTATATAACGTTATACGTTATATCATAGTAGTATATAACGTTATACGTTATATCGTAATAGCATATAACGTTATACGTTATATCGTAAGACTATATAACGTTATATGTTATATCGTAATACTATATAACGTTATACGCTATATCGTAATAGTATATAACGTTATACGTTATATCGTAATAGCATATAACGTTATACGTTATATCGTAATAGCATATAGCGTTATACGTTATATCATAATAGCATATAACGTTATACGTTATACCATAATAGCATATAACGTTATACGTTATATCGTAATAGTATATAACGTTATTAGCTATATCACAATAGCATATAACGTTATACGTTATATCGTAATAGTATATAACGTTATACGTTATATCGTA
The DNA here is from genome assembly GCF_910591885.1 of Bombus terrestris. NCBI lineage: Eukaryota > Metazoa > Arthropoda > Insecta > Hymenoptera > Apidae > Bombus > Bombus terrestris. The sequence continues at coordinate 18,583,306 of NC_063278.1, forward strand.
ATAGCATATAACGTTATACGTTATATCGTAATAGTATATAACGTTATACGTTATATCGTAATAGCATATAACGTTATACGTTATATCGTAATAGCATATAACGTTATACGTTATATCGATATACTATATAACGTTATACGTTATATCATAGTAGTATATAACGTTATACGTTATATCGTAATAGCATATAACGTTATACGTTATATCGTAATACTATATAACGTTATATGTTATATCGTAATACTATATAACGTTATACGCTATATCGTAATAGTATATAACGTTATACGTTATATCGTAATAGCATATAACGTTATACGTTATATCGTAATAGCATATAGCGTTATACGTTATACCATAATAGCATATAACGTTATACGTTATATCGTAATAGTATATAACGTTATTAGCTATATCACAATAGCATATAACGTTATACGTTATATCGTAATAGTACATAACGTTATACGTTATATCGTAATAGCATATAGCGTTATACGTTATATCGTAATACTATATAACGTTATATGTTATATCGTAATAGCATATAACGTTATATGTTATATCGTAATAGCATATAACGTTATACGTTATATCGTAATAGAATGTAACGTTATACGTTATATCGTAATAGCATATAACGTTATACGTTATATCGTAATAGCATATAACGTTATACGTTATATCGTAATACTATATAACGTTATTGGATATATCATAATAGCATATAACGTTATACGTTATATCGTAATAGCATATAACGTTATACGTTATATCGTAATAGCATATAACGTTATACGTTATATCGTAATACTATATAACGTTATTAGCTATATCACAATAGCATATAACGTTATACGTTATATCGTAATAGTACATAACGTTATATGTTATATCGTAATAGCATATAACGTTATATGTTATATCGTGATAGCATATAACGTTATACGTTATGTCGTAATACTATATAACGTTATACGTTATATCATAGTAGAATATAACGTTATACGTTATATCGTAATAGTATATAACGTTATACGTTATATCGTAATAGCATGTAACGTTATACGTTATATCGTAATAGCATATAACGTTATACGTTATATCGTTATACTATATAACGTTATACGTTATATCATAGTAGTATATAACGTTATACGCTATATCGTAATAGTATATAACGTTATACGTTATATCGTAATAGTATATAACGTTATACGTTATATCGTAATAGCATATAGCGTTATACGTTATATCATAATAGCATATAACGTTATACGTTATATCGTAATAGTATATAACGTTATACGTTATATCGTAATAGTATATAACGTTATACGTTATATCGTAATAGCATATAACGTTATACGTTATATCGTAATAGTATATAACGTTATACGTTATATCATAGTAGTATATAACGTTATAAGGTATATCGTAATAGCATATAACGTTATACGTTATATCGTAATACTATATAACGTTATATGTTATATCGTAATACTATATAACGTTATACGCTATATCGTAATAGTATATAACGTTATACGTTATATCGTAATAGCATATAACGTTATACGTTATATCGTAATAGCATATAGCGTTATACGTTATATCATAATAGCATATAACGTTATACGTTATATCGTAATAGTATATAACGTTATTAGCTATATCACAATAGCATATAACGTTATACGTTATATCGTAATAGTACATAACGTTATACGTTATATCGTAATAGCATATAACGTTATACGTTATATCGTAATACTATATAACGTTATATGTTATATCGTAAAAGCATATAACGTTATATGTTATATCGTAATAGCATATAACGTTATACGTTATATCGTAATAGTATGTAACGTTATACGTTATATCGTAATAGCATATAACGTTATACGTTATATCGTAATAGCATATAACGTTATACGTTATATCGTAATACTATATAACGTTATACGTTATATCGTAATAGTATATAACGTTATATGTTATATCGTAATAACATATAACGCTATACGGTATATCGAAATACTATATAACGTTATACGTTATATCGTAATAGCATATAACGTTATACGTTATATCGTAATAGAATGTAACGTTCTACGTTATATCGTAATAGCATATAACGTTATACGTTATATCGTAATAGCATATAACGTTATACGTTATATCGTAATACTATATAACGTTATTGGATATATCATAATAGCATATAACGTTATACGTTATATCGTAATAGCATATAACGTTATACGTTATATCGTAATAGCATATAACGTTATACGTTATATCGTAATAGCATATAACGTTATACGTTATATCGTAATACTATATAACGTTATTAGCTATATCACAATAGCATATAACGTTATACGTTATATCGTAATAGTACATAACGTTATACGTTATATCGTAATAGCATATAGCGTTATACGTTATATCGTAATACTATATAACGTTATATGTTATATCGTAATAGCATATAACGTTATATGTTATATCGTAATAGCATATAACGTTATACGTTATATCGTAATACTATATAACGTTATACGTTATATCATAGTAGTATATAACGTTATACGTTATATCGTAATAGTATATAACGTTATATGTTATATCGTAATAGCATATAACGTTATACGTTATATCGTAATAGTATATAACGTTATACGTTATATCGTAATAGCATATAACGTTATACGTTATATCGTAATAGTATATAACGTTATACGTTATATCGTAATAGCATATAACGTTATACGTTATATCGTAATAGCATATAACGTTATACGTTATATCGTTATACTATATAACGTTATACGTTATATCATAGTAGTATATAACGTTATACGTTATATCGTAATAGCATATAACGTTATACGTTATATCGTAAGACTATATAACGTTATATGTTATATCGTAATACTATATAACGTTATACGCTATATCGTAATAGTATATAACGTTATACGTTATATCGTAATAGCATATAACGTTATACGTTATATCGTAATAGCATATAGCGTTATACGTTATATCATAATAGCATATAACGTTATACGTTATATCGTAATAGTATATAACGTTATACGTTATATCGTAATAGTATATAACGTTATACGTTATATCGTAATAGCATATAACGTTATACGTTATATCGTAATAGTATATAACGTTATACGTTATATCGTTATACTATATAACGTTATACGTTATATCATAGTAGTATATAACGTTATTAGCTATATCACAATAGCATATAACGTTAAACGTTATATCGTAATAGCATATAACGTTATACGTTATATCGTAATAGTATGTAACGTTATACGTTATATCGTAATAGCATATAACGTTATACGTTATATCGTAATAGAATGTAACGTTATACGTTATATCGTAATAGCATATAACGTTATACGTTATATCGTAATAGCATATAACGTTATTAGCTATATCACAATAGCATATAACGTTATACGTTATATCGTAATAGTACATAACGTTATACGTTATATCGTGATAGCATATAACGTTATACGTTATATCGTAATACTATATAACGTTATATGTTATATCGTAAAAGCATATAACGTTATATGTTATATCGTAATAGCATATAACGTTATACGTTATATCGTAATAGTATGTAACGTTATACGTTATATCGTAATAGCATATAACGTTATACGTTATATCGTAATAGCATATAACGTTATACGTTATATCGTAATACTATATAACGTTATACGTTATATCGTAATAGTATATAACGTTATATGTTATATCGTAATAACATATAACGCTATACGTTATATCGAAATACTATATAACGTTATACGTTATATCGTAATAGCATATAACGTTATACGTTATATCGTAATAGAATGTAACGTTATACGTTATATCGTAATAGCATATAACGTTATACGTTATATCGTAATAGCATATAACGTTATACGTTATATCGTAATAGCATATAACGTTATACGTTATATCGTTATACTATATAACGTTATACGTTATATCATAGTAGTATATAACGTTATACGTTATATCGTAATAGCATATAACGTTATACGTTATATCGTAAGACTATATAACGTTATATGTTATATCGTAATACTATATAACGTTATACGCTATATCGTAATAGTATATAACGTTATACGTTATATCGTAATAGCATATAACGTTATACGTTATATCGTAATAGCATATAGCGTTATACGTTACATGATAATAGCATATAACGTTATACGTTATATCCTAATAGCATATAACGTTATACGTTATATCGTAATAGTATATAACGTTATATGTTATATCGTAATACTATATAACGTTATACGTTATATCGTAATAGTATATAACGTTATATGTTATATCGTAATAACATATAACGCTATACGTTATATCGTAATACTATATAACGTTATACGTTATATCGTAATAGCATATAACGTTATACGTTATATCGTAATAGCATATAACGTTATACGTTATATCGTAATACTATATAACGTTATACGTTATATCATAGTAGTATATAACGTTATACGTTATATCGTAATAGTATATAACGTTATATGTTATATCGTAATAGCATATAACGTTATACGTTATATCGTAATAGTATATAACGTTATACGTTATATCGTAATAGCATATAACGTTATACGTTATATCGTAATAGCATATAACGTTATACGTTATATAGTAATAGCATATAACGTTATACGTTATATCGTAATACTATATAACGTTATACGTTATATCATAGTAGTATATAACGTTATACGTTATATCGTAATAGTATATAACGTTATATGTTATATCGTAATAGCATATAACGTTATACGTTATATCGTAATAGTATATAACGTTATACGTGATATCGTAATAGCATATAACGTTATACGTTATATCGTAATAGTATATAACGTTATACGTTATATCGTAATAGCATATAACGTTATACGTTATATCGTAATAGCATATAACGTTATACGTTATATCGTAATAGCATATAACGTTATACGTTATATCGTAATAGCATATAACGTTATACGTTTAATCGTAATAGTATATAACGTTATACGTTATATCGTAATAGCATATAACGTAATACGTTATATCGTAATAGCATATAACGTTATACGCTATATCGTAATAGTATATAACGTTATACGTTATATCGTAATAGCATATAACGTTATACTTTATATCGTAATACTATATAACGTTAGTGGATATATCATAATAGCATATAACGTTATACGTTATATCGTAATAGTATATAACGTTGTATGTTATATCGTAATAGCATATAACGTTATACGTTATATCGTAATAGTATATAACGTTATACGTTATATCGTAATAGCATATAACGTTATATGTTATATCGTAATAGTATATAACGTTATACGTTATATCGTAATAGCATATAACGTTATACGTTATATCGTAATAGCATATAACGTTATACGTTATATCGATATACTATATAACGTTATACGTTATATCATAGTAGTATATAACGTTATACGTTATATCGTAATAGCATATAACGTTATACGTTATATCGTAATACTATATAACGTTATATGTTATATCGTAATAGCATATAACGTTATATGTTATATCGTAATAGCATATAACGTTATACGTTATATCGTAATAGAATGTAACGTTATACGTTATATCGTAATAGCATATAACGTTATACGTTATATCGTAATAGCATATAACGTTATACGTTATATCGTAATACTATATAACGTTATTGGATATATCATAATAGCATATAACGTTATACGTTATATCGTAATAGCATATAACGTTATACGTTATATCGTAATAGCATATAACGTTATACGTTATATCGTAATACTATATAACGTTATTAGCTATATCACAATAGCATATAACGTTATACGATATATCGTAATAGTACATAACGTTATATGTTATATCGTAATAGCATATAACGTTATATGTTATATCGTGATAGCATATAACGTTATACGTTATATCGTAATACTATATAACGTTATACGTTATATCATAGTAGAATATAACGTTATACGTTATATCGTAATAGTATATAACGTTATATGTTATATCGTAATAGCATATAACGTTATACGTTATATCGTAATAGTATATAACGTTATACGTTATATCGTAATAGCATATAACGTTATGCGTTATATCGTAATAGTATATAACGTTATACGTTATATCGTAATAGCATATAACGTTATACGTTATATCGTAATAGCATATAACGTTATACGTTATATCGTTATACTATATAACGTTATACGTTATATCATAGTAGTATATAACGTTATTAGCTATATCACAATAGCATATAACGTTAAACGTTATATCGTAATAGTACATAACGTTATACGTTATATCGTAATAGCATATAACGTTATACGTTATATCGTAATAGAATGTAACGTTATACGTTATATCGTAATAGCATATAACGTTATACGTTATATCGTAATAGCATATAACGTTATACGTTATATCGTAATACTATATAACGTTATTGGATATATCATAATAGCATATAACGTTATACGTTATATCGTAATAGCATATAACGTTATACGTTATATCGTAATAGCATATAACGTTATACGTTATATCGTAATACTATATAACGTTATTAGCTATATCACAATAGCATATAACGTTATACGATATATCGTAATAGTACATAACGTTATATGTTATATCGTAATAGTATATAACGTTATACGTTATATCGTAATAGCATATAACGTTATACGTTATATCGTAATAGCATATAACGTTATACGTTATATAGTAATAGCATATAACGTTATACGTTATATCGTAATACTATATAACGTTATACGTTATATCATAGTAGTATATAACGTTATACGTTATATCGTAATAGTATATAACGTTATATGTTATATCGTAATAGCATATAACGTTATACGTTATATCGTAATAGTATATAACGTTATACGTGATATCGTAATAGCATATAACGTTATACGTTATATCGTAATAGTATATAACGTTATACGTTATATCGTAATAGCATATAACGTTATACGTTATATCGTAATAGCATATAACGTTATACGTTATATCGTAATAGCATATAACGTTATACGTTATATCGTAATAGCATATAACGTTATACGTTTAATCGTAATAGTATATAACGTTATACGTTATATCGTAATAGCATATAACGTAATACGTTATATCGTAATAGCATATAACGTTATACGCTATATCGTAATAGTATATAACGTTATACGTTATATCGTAATAGCATATAACGTTATACTTTATATCGTAATACTATATAACGTTAGTGGATATATCATAATAGCATATAACGTTATACGTTATATCGTAATAGTATATAACGTTGTATGTTATATCGTAATAGCATATAACGTTATACGTTATATCGTAATAGTATATAACGTTATACGTTATATCGTAATAGCATATAACGTTATACGTTATACCGTAATAGTATATAACGTTATACGTTATATCGTAATAGCATATAACGTTATACGTTATATCGTAATAGCATATAACGTTATACGTTATATCGATATACTATATAACGTTATACGTTATATCATAGTAGTATATAACGTTATACGTTATATCGTAATAGCATATAACGTTATACGTTATATCGTAATACTATATAACGTTATATGTTATATCGTAATACTATATAACGTTATACGCTATATCGTAATAGTATATAACGTTATACGTTATATCGTAATAGCATATAACGTTATACGTTATATCGTAATAGCATATAGCGTTATACGTTATACCATAATAGCATATAACGTTATACGTTATATCGTAATAGTATATAACGTTATTAGCTATATCACAATAGCATATAACGTTATACGTTATATCGTAATAGTACATAACGTTATACGTTATATCGTAATAGCATATAGCGTTATACGTTATATCGTAATACTATATAACGTTATATGTTATATCGTAATAGCATATAACGTTATATGTTATATCGTAATAGCATATAACGTTATACGTTATATCGTAATAGAATGTAACGTTATACGTTATATCGTAATAGCATATAACGTTATACGTTATATCGTAATAGCATATAACGTTATACGTTATATCGTAATACTATATAACGTTATTGGATATATCATAATAGCATATAACGTTATACGTTATATCGTAATAGCATATAACGTTATACGTTATATCGTAATAGCATATAACGTTATACGTTATATCGTAATACTATATAACGTTATTAGCTATATCACAATAGCATATAACGTTATACGATATATCGTAATAGTACATAACGTTATATGTTATATCGTAATAGCATATAACGTTATATGTTATATCGTGATAGCATATAACGTTATACGTTATATCGTAATACTATATAACGTTATACGTTATATCATAGTAGAATATAACGTTATACGTTATATCGTAATAGCATATAACGTTATACGTTATATCGTTATACTATATAACGTTATACGTTATATCGTAATACTATATAACGTTATTAGCTATATCACAATAGCATATAACGTTATACGATATATCGTAATAGTACATAACGTTATATGTTATATCGTAATAGCATATAACGTTATATGTTATATCGTGATAGCATATAACGTTATACGTTATATCGTAATACTATATAACGTTATACGTTATATCGTAATAGCATATAACGTTATGCGTTATATCGTAATAGTATATAACGTTATACGTTATATCGTAATAGCATATAACGTTATACGTTATATCGTAATAGCATATAACGTTATACGTTATATCGTTATACTATATAACGTTATACGTTATATCATAGTAGTATATAACGTTATTAGCTATATCACAATAGCATATAACGTTAAACGTTATATCGTAATAGTACATAACGTTATACGTTATATCGTAATAGCATATAACGTTATAGGTTATATCGTAATAGAATGTAACGTTATACGTTATATCGTAATAGCATATAACGTTATACGTTATATCGTAATAGCATATAACGTTATACGTTATATCGTAATACTATATAACGTTATTGGATATATCATAATAGCATATAACGTTATACGTTATATCGTAATAGCATATAACGTTATACGTTATATCGTAATAGCATATAACGTTATACGTTATATCGTAATACTATATAACGTTATTAGCTATATCACAATAGCATATAACGTTATACGATATATCGTAATAGTACATAACGTTATATGTTATATCGTAATAGCATATAACGTTATATGTTATATCGTGATAGCATATAACGTTATACGTTATATCGTAATACTATATAACGTTATACGTTATATCATAGTAGAATATAACGTTATACGTTATATCGTAATAGCATATAACGTTATACGTTATATCGTAATAGCATATAACGTTATACGTTATATCGTAATAGTATATAACGTTATACGTTATATCATAGTAGTATATAACGTTATACGTTATATCGTAATAGCATATAACGTTATACGTTATATCGTAATACTATATAACGTTATATGTTATATCGTAATACTATATATCGTTATACGCTATATCGTAATAGTATATAACGTTATACGTTATATCGTAATAGCATATAACGTTATACGTTATATCGTAATAGCATATAGCGTTATACGTTATATCATAATAGCATATAACGTTATACGTTATATCGTAATAGTATATAACGTTATTAGCTATATCACAATAGCATATAACGTTATACGTTATATCGTAATAGTACATAACGTTATACGTTATAACGTAATAGCATATAACGTTATACGTTATATCGTAATACTATATAACGTTATATGTTATATCGTAAAAGCATATAACGTTATATGTTATATCGTAATAGCATATAACGTTATACGTTATATCGTAATAGTATGTAACGTTATACGTTATATCGTAATAGCATATAACGTTATACGTTATATCGTAATAGCATATAACGTTATACGTTATATCGTAATACTATATAACGTTATACGTTATATCGTAATAGTATATAACGTTATATGTTATATCGTAATAACATATAACGCTATACGTTATATCGTAATACTATATAGCGTTATACGTTATATCGTAATAGCATATAACGTTATACGTTATATCGTAATAGCATATAACGTTATACGTTATATCGTAATAGCATATAACGTTATACGTTTAATCGTAATAGTATATAACGTTATACGTTATATCGTAATAGCATATAACGTTATACGTTATATCGTAATAGCATATAGCGTTATACGTTATATCATAATAGCATATAACGTTATACGTTATATCGTAATAGCATATAACGTTGTACGTTATATCGTAATAGCATGTAACGTTATACGTTATATCGTAATAGCATATAACGTTATACGTTATATCGTAATAGCATATAACGTTATACGTTATCTCGTAATACTATATAACGTTATACGTTATATCGTAATAGCATATAACGTTATACGTTATATCGTAATACTATATAACGTTATACGTTATATCCTAATAGCATATAACGTTATACGTTATATCGTAATAGTATATAACGTTATATGTTATATCGTAATACTATATAACGTTAGACGTTATATCGTAATAGTATATAACGTTATATGTTATATCGTAATAACATATAACGCTATACGTTATATCGTAATAGCATATAACGTTATACGTTATATCGTAATAGCATATAACGTTATACGTTATATAGTAATAGCATATAACGTTATACGTTATATCGTAATACTATATAACGTTATACGTTATATCATAGTAGTATATAACGTTATACGTTATATCGTAATAGCATATAACGTTATACCTTATATCGTAATACTATATAACGTTATATGTTATATCGTAATACTATATAACGTTATACGCTATATCGTAATAGTATATAACGTTATTAGCTATATCACAATAGCATATAACGTTATACGTTATATCGTAATAGCATATAACGTTATACGTTATATCGTTATACTATATAACGTTATACGTTATATCATAGTAGTATATAACGTTATTAGCTATATCACAATAGCATATAACGTTAAACGTTATATCGTAATAGCATATAACGTTATACGTTATATCGTTATACTATATAACGTTATACGTTATATCATAGTAGTATATAACGTTATTAGCTATATCACAATAGCATATAACGTTAAACGTTATATCGTAATAGTACATAACGTTATACGTTATATCGTAATAGCATATAACGTTATACGTTATATCGTAATAGAATGTAACGTTATACGTTATATCGTAATAGCATATAACGTTATACGTTATATCGTAATAGCATATAACGTTATTGGATATATCATAATAGCATATAACGTTATACGTTATATCGTAATAGCATATAACGTTATACGTTATATCGTTATACTATATAACGTTATACGTTATATCATAGTAGTATATAACGTTATTAGCTATATCACAATAGCATATAACGTTAAACGTTATATCGTAATAGCATATAACGTTATACGTTATATCGTTATACTATATAACGTTATACGTTATATCATAGTAGTATATAACGTTATTAGCTATATCACAATAGCATATAACGTTAAACGTTATATCGTAATAGTACATAACGTTATACGTTATATCGTAATAGCATATAACGTTATACGTTATATCGTAATACTATATAACGTTATTAGCTATATCACAATAGCAAATAACGTTATACGATATATCGTAATAGTACATAACGTTATATGTTATATCGTAATAGCATATAACGTTATATGTTATATCATAATAGCATATAACGTTATACGTTATATCGTAATAGCATATAACGTTATACGTTATATCGTAATAGCATATAACGTTATACGTTATATCGTAATACTATATAACGTTATTAGCTATATCACAATAGCATATAACGTTATACGATATATCGTAATAGTACATAACGTTATATGTTATATCGTAATAGCATATAACGTTATATGTTATATCGTGATAGCATATAACGTTATACGTTATATCGTAATACTATATAACGTTATACGTTATACCATAATAGCATATAACGTTATACGTTATATCGTAATAGTATATAACGTTATTAGCTATATCACAATAGCATATAACGTTATACGTTATATCGTAATAGTACATAACGTTATACGTTATATCGTAATAGCATATAGCGTTATACGTTATATCGTAATACTATATAACGTTATATGTTATATCGTAATAGCATATAACGTTATATGTTATATCGTAATAGCATATAACGTTATACGTTATATCGTAATAGAATGTAACGTTATACGTTATATCGTAATAGCATATAACGTTATACGTTATATCGTAATAGCATATAACGTTATACGTTATATCGTAATACTATATAACGTTATTGGATATATCATAATAGCATATAACGTTATACGTTATATCGTAATAGCATATAACGTTATACGTTATATCGTAATAGCATATAACGTTATACGTTATATCGTAATACTATATAACGTTATTAGCTATATCACAATAGCATATAACGTTATACGATATATCGTAATAGTACATAACGTTATATGTTATATCGTAATAGCATATAACGTTATATGTTATATCGTGATAGCATATAACGTTATACGTTATATCGTAATACTATATAACGTTATACGTTATATCATAGTAGAATATAACGTTATACGTTATATCGTAATAGTATATAAAGTTATATGTTATATCGTAATAGCATATAACGTTATACGTTATATCGTAATAGTATATAACGTTATACGTTATATCGTAATAGCATATAACGTTATGCGTTATATCGTAATAGTATATAACGTTATACGTTATATCGTAATAGCATATAACGTTATACGTTATATCGTAATAGCATATAACGTTATACGTTATATCGTTATACTATATAACGTTATAAGTTATATCATAGTAGTATATAACGTTATTAGCTATATCACAATAGCATATAACGTTAAACGTTATATCGTAATAGTACATAACGTTATACGTTATATCGTAATAGCATATAACGTTATACGTTATATCGTAATAGAATGTAACGTTATACGTTATATCGTAATAGCATATAACTTTATACGTTATATCGTAATAGCATATAACGTTATACGTTATATCGTAATACTATATAACGTTATTGGATATATCATAATAGCATATAACGTTATACGTTATATCGTAATAGCATATAACGTTATACGTTATATCGTAATAGCATATAACGTTATACGTTATATCGTAATACTATATAACGTTATTAGCTATATCACAATAGCATATAACGTTATACGATATATCGTAATAGTACATAACGTTATATGTTATATCGTAATAGCATATAACGTTATATGTTATATCGTGATAGCATATAACGTTATACGTTATATCGTAATACTATATAACGTTATACGTTATATCATAGTAGAATATAACGTTATACGTTATATCGTAATAGCATATAACGTTATACGTTATATCGTAATAGCATATAACGTTATACGTTATATCGTAATACTATATAACGTTATATGTTATATCGTAATACTATATAACGTTATACGCTATATCGTAATAGTATATAACGTTATACGTTATATCGTAATAGCATATAACGTTATACGTTGTATCGTAATACTATATAACGTTATATGTTATATCGTAAAAGCATATAACGTTATATGTTATATCGTAATAGCATATAACGTTATACGTTATATCGTAATAGTATGTAACGTTATACGTTATATCGTAATAGCATATAACGTTATACGTTATATCGTAATAGCATATAACGTTATACGTTATATCGTAATACTATATAACGTTATACGTTATATCGTAATAGTATATAACGTTATATGTTATATCGTAATAACATATAACGCTATACGTTATATCGAAATACTATATAACGTTATACGTTATATCGTAATAGCATATAACGTTATACGTTATATCGTAATAGAATGTAACGTTATACGTTATATCGTAATAGCATATAACGTTATACGTTATATCGTAATAGCATATAACGTTATACGTTATATCGTAATACTATATAACGTTATTGGATATATCATAATAGCATATAACGTTATACGTTATTTCGTAATAGCATATAACGTTATACGTTATATCGTAATAGCATATAACGTTATACGTTATATCGTAATACTATATAACGTTATTAGCTATATCACAATAGCATATAACGTTATACGTTATATCGTAATAGTACATAACGTTATACGTTATATCGTAATAGCATATAGCGTTATACGTTATATCGTAATACTATATAACGTTATATGTTATATCGTAATAGCATATAACGTTATATGTTATATCGTAATAGCATATAACGTTATACGTTATATCGTAATACTATATAACGTTATACGTTATATCATAGTAGTATATAACGTTATACGTTATATCGTAATAGTATATAACGTTATATGTTATATCGTAATAGCATATAACGTTATACGTTATATCGTAATAGTATATAACGTTATACGTTATATCGTAATAGCATATAACGTTATACGTTATATCGTAATAGTATTTAACGTTATACGTTATATCGTAATAGCATATAACGTGATACGTTATATCGTAATAGCATATAACGTTATACGTTATATCGTAATACTATATAACGTTATACGTTATATCGTAATACTATATAACGTTATACGCTATATCGTAATAGTATATAACGTTATACGTTATATCGTAATAGCATATAACGTTATACGTTATATCGTAATAGCATATAGCGTTATACGTTACATCATAATAGCATATAACGTTATACGTTATATCCTAATAGCATATAACGTTATACGTTATATCGTAATAGTATATAACGTTATATGTTATATCGTAATACTATATAACGTTTTACGTTATATCGTAATAGTATATAACGTTATATGTTATATCGTAATAACATATAACGCTATACGTTATATCGTAATACTATATAACGTTATACGTTATATCGTAATAGCATATAACGTTATACGTTATATGGTAATAGCATATAACGTTATACGTTATATCGTAATACTATATAACGTTATACGTTATATCATAGTAGTATATAACGTTATACGTTATATCGTAATAGTATATAACGTTATATGTTATATCGTAATAGCATATAACGTTATACGTTATATCGTAATAGTATATAACGTTATACGTTATATCGTAATAGCATATAACGTTATACGTTATATCGTAATAGCATATAACGTTATACGTTATATAGTAATAGCATATAACGTTATACGTTATATCGTAATAGCATATAACGTTATACGTTATATCGTAATAGCATATAACGTTATACGTTATATCGTAATAGCATATAACGTTATACGTTATATCGTAATACTATATAACGTTATTAGCTATATCACAATAGCATATAACGTTATACGTTATATCGTAATAGTACATAACGTTATATGTTATATCGTAATAGCATATAACGTTATATGTTATATCGTGATAGCATATAACGTTATACGTTATATCGTAATACTATATAACGTTATACGTTATATCATAGTAGAATATAACGTTATACGTTATATCGTAATAGTATATAACGTTATATGTTATATCGTAATAGCATATAACGTTATACGTTATATCGTAATAGTATATAACGTTATACGTTATATCGTAATAGCATATAACGTTATACGTTATATCGTAATAGTATATAACGTTATACGTTATATCGTAATAGCATATAACGTTATACGTTATATCGTAATAGCATATAACGTTATACGTTATATCGTTATACTATATAACGTTATACGTTATATCATAGTAGTATATAACGTTATACGCTATATCGTAATAGTATATAACGTTATACGTTATATCGTAATAGTATATAACGTTATACGTTATATCGTAATAGCATATAACGTTATACGTTATATCGTAATAGCATATAACGTTATACGTTATATCGTAATAGTATATAACGTTATACGTTATATCATAGTAGTATATAACGTTATACGTTATATCGTAATAGCATATAACGTTATACGTTATATCGTAATACTATATAACGTTATATGTTATATCGTAATACTATATATCGTTATACGCTATATCGTAATAGTATATAACGTTATACGTTATATCGTAATAGCATATAACGTTATACGTTATATCGTAATAGCATATAGCGTTATACGTTATATCATAATAGCATATAACGTTATACGTTATATCGTAATAGTATATAACGTTATTAGCTATATCACAATAGCATATAACGTTATACGTTATATCGTAATAGTACATAACGTTATACGTTATAACGTAATAGCATATAACGTTATACGTTATATCGTAATACTATATAACGTTATATGTTATATCGTAAAAGCATATAACGTTATATGTTATATCGTAATAGCATATAACGTTATACGTTATATCGTAATAGTATGTAACGTTATACGTTATATCGTAATAGCATATAACGTTATACGTTATATCGTAATAGCATATAACGTTATACGTTATATCGTAATACTATATAACGTTATACGTTATATCGTAATAGTATATAACGTTATACGTTATCTCGTAATACTATATAACGTTATACGTTATATCGTAATAGCATATAACGTTATACGTTATATCGTAATACTATATAACGTTATACGTTATATCCTAATAGCATATAACGTTATACGTTATATCGTAATAGTATATAACGTTACATGTTATATCGTAATACTATATAACGTTAGACGTTATATCGTAATAGTATATAACGTTATATGTTATATCGTAATAACATATAACGCTATACGTTATATCGTAATAGCATATAACGTTATACGTTATATCGTAATAGCATATAACGTTATACGTTATATAGTAATAGCATATAACGTTATACGTTATATCGTAATACTATATAACGTTATACGTTATATCATAGTAGTATATAACGTTATACGTTATATCGTAATAGCATATAACGTTATACCTTATATCGTAATACTATATAACGTTATATGTTATATCGTAATACTATATAACGTTATACGCTATATCGTAATAGTATATAACGTTATACGTTATATCGTAATAGCATATAACGTTATACGTTATATCGTAATACTATATAACGTTAGTGGATATATCATAATAGCATATAACGTTATACGTTATATCGTAATAGTATATAACGTTGTATGTTATATCGTAATAGCATATAACGTTATACGTTATATCGTAATAGTATATAACGTTATACGTTATATCGTAATAGCATATAACGTTATACGTTATATCGTAATAGTATATAACGTTATACGTTATATCGTAATAGCATATAACGTTATACGTTATATCGTAATAGCATATAACGTTATACGTTATATCGATATACTATATAACGTTATACGTTATATCATAGTAGTATATAACGTTATACGTTATATCGTAATAGCATATAGCGTTATACGTTATATCGTAATACTATATAACGTTATATGTTATATCGTAATACTATATAACGTTATACGCTATATCGTAATAGTATATAACGTTATACGTTATATCGTAATAGCATATAACGTTATACGTTATATCGTAATAGCATATAGCGTTATACGTTATATCTTAATAGCATATAACGTTATACGTTATATCGTAATAGTATATAACGTTATTAGCTATATCACAATAGCATATAACGTTATACGTTATATCGTAATAGCATATAACGTTATACGTTATATCGTAATACTATATAACGTTATTAGCTATATCACAATAGCATATAACGTTATACGTTATATCGTAATAGTACATAACGTTATACGTTATATCGTAATAGCATATAGCGTTATACGTTATATCGTAATACTATATAACGTTGTATGTTATATCGTAATAGTACATAACGTTATACGTTATATCGTAATAGCATATAGCGTTATACGTTATATCGTAATAGTATATAACGTTGTATGTTATATCGTAATAGCATAAAACGTTATACGTTATATCGTAATAGCATATAACGTTATACTTTATATCGTAATACTATATAACGTTAGGGGATATATCATAATAGCATATAACGTTATACGTTATATCGTAATAGTATATAACGTTGTATGTTATATCGTAATAGCATATAACGTTATACGTTATATCGTAATAGTATATAACGTTATACGTTATATCGTAATAGCATATAACGTTATACGTTATATCGTAATAGTATATAACGTTATACGTTATATCGTAATAGCATATAACGTTATACGTTATATCGTAATAGCATATAACGTTATACGTTATATCGATATACTATATAACGTTATACGTTATATCATAGTAGTATATAACGTTATACGTTATATCGTAATAGCATATAACGTTATACGTTATATCGTAATACTATATAACGTTATATGTTATATCGTAATACTATATAACGTTATACGCTATATCGTAATAGTATATAACGTTATACGTTATATCGTAATAGCATATAACGTTATACGTTATATCGTAATAGCATATAACGTTATACGTTATATCGTAATACTATATAACGTTATTAGCTATATCACAATAGCATATAACGTTATACGTTATATCGTAATAGTACATAACGTTATACGTTATATCGTAATAGCATATAGCGTTATACGTTATATCGTAATACTATATAACGTTATATGTTATATCGTAATAGCATATAACGTTATATGTTATATCGTAAAAGCATATAACGTTATACGTTATATCGTAATACTATATAACGTTATACGTTATATCATAGTAGTATATAACGTTATACGTTATATCGTAATAGTATATAACGTTATATGTTATATCGTAATAGCATATAACGTTATACGTTATATCGTAATACTATATAACGTTATACGTTATATCGTAATAGTATATAACGTTATATGTTATATCGTAATAACATATAACGCTATACGTTATATCGAAATACTATATAACGTTATACGTTATATCGTAATAGCATATAACGTTATACGTTATATCGTAATAGAATGTAACGTTCTACGTTATATCGTAATAGCATATAACGTTATACGTTATATCGTAATAGCATATAACGTTATACGTTATATCGTAATACTATATAACGTTATACGTTATATCGTAATAGCATATAACGTTATACGTTATATCGTAATAGCATATAACGTTATACGTTATATCGTAATAGAATGTAACGTTCTACGTTATATCGTAATAGTATATAACGTTATATGTTATATCGTAATAACATATAACGCTATACGTTATATCGAAATACTATATAACGTTATACGTTATATCGTAATAGCATATAACGTTATACGTTATATCGTAATAGAATGTAACGTTCTACGTTATATCGTAATAGCATATAACGTTATACGTTATATCGTAATAGCATATAACGTTATACGTTATATCGTAATACTATATAACGTTATTGGATATATCATAATAGCATATAACGTTATACGTTATATCGTAATAGCATATAACGTTATACGTTATATCGTAATAGCATATAACGTTATACGTTATATCGTAATAGCATATAACGTTATACGTTATATCGTAATACTATATAACGTTATTAGCTATATCACAATAGCATATAACGTTATACGTTATATCGTAATAGTACATAACGTTATACGTTATATCGTAATAGCATATAGCGTTATACGTTATATCGTAATACTATATAACGTTATATGTTATATCGTAATAGCATATAACGTTATATGTTATATCGTAATAGCATATAACGTTATACGTTATATCGTAATACTATATAACGTTATACGTTATATCATAGTAGTATATAACGTTATACGTTATATCGTAATAGTATATAACGTTATATGTTATATCGTAATAGCATATAACGTTATACGTTATATCGTAATAGTATATAACGTTATACGTTATATCGTAATAGCATATAACGTTATACGTTATATCGTAATAGTATATAACGTTATACGTTATATCGTAATAGCATATAACGTTATACGTTATATCGTAATAGCATATAACGTTATACGTTATATCGTTATACTATATAACGTTATACGTTATATCATAGTAGTATATAACGTTATACGTTATATCGTAATAGCATATAACGTTATACGTTATATCGTAAGACTATATAACGTTATATGTTATATCGTAATACTATATAACGTTATACGCTATATCGTAATAGTATATAACGTTATACGTTATATCGTAATAGCATATAACGTTATACGTTATATCGTAATAGCATATAGCGTTATACGTTATATCATAATAGCATATAACGTTATACGTTATATCGTAATAGTATATAACGTTATACGTTATATCGTAATAGTATATAACGTTATACGTTATATCGTAATAGCATATAACGTTATACGTTATATCGTAATAGTATATAACGTTATACGTTATATCATAGTAGTATATAACGTTATACGTTATATCGTAATAGCATATAACGTTATACGTTATATCGTAATACTATATAACGTTATATGTTATATCGTAATACTATATAACGTTATACGCTATATCGTAATAGTATATAACGTTATACGTTATATCGTAATAGCATATAACGTTATACGTTATATCGTAATAGCATATAGCGTTATACGTTATATCATAATAGCATATAACGTTATACGTTATATCGTAATAGTATATAACGTTATTAGCTATATCACAATAGCATATAACGTTATAAGTTATATCGTAATAGTACATAACGTTATACGTTATATCGTGATAGCATATAACGTTATACGTTATATCGTAATACTATATAACGTTATATGTTATATCGTAAAAGCATATAACGTTATATGTTATATCGTAATAGCATATAACGTTATACGTTATATCGTAATAGTATGTAACGTTATACGTTATATCGTAATAGCATATAACGTTATACGTTATATCGTAATAGCATATAACGTTATACGTTATATCGTAATACTATATAACGTTATACGTTATATCGTAATAGTATATAACGTTATATGTTATATCGTAATAACATATAACGCTATACGTTATATCGAAATACTATATAACGTTATACGTTATATCGTAATAGCATATAACGTTATACGTTATATCGTAATAGAATGTAACGTTATACGTTATATCGTAATAGCATATAACGTTATACGTTATATCGTAATAGCATATAACGTTATACGTTATATCGTAATAGCATATAACGTTATACGTTATATCGTTATACTATATAACGTTATACGTTATATCATAGTAGTATATAACGTTATACGTTATATCGTAATAGCATATAACGTTATACGTTATATCGTAAGACTATATAACGTTATATGTTATATCGTAATACTATATAACGTTATACGCTATATCGTAATAGTATATAACGTTATACGTTATATCGTAATAGCATATAACGTTATACGTTATATCGTAATAGCATATAGCGTTATACGTTACATCATAATAGCATATAACGTTATACGTTATATCCTAATAGCATATAACGTTATACGTTATATCGTAATAGTATATAACGTTATATGTTATATCGTAATACTATATAACGTTATACGTTATATCGTAATAGTATATAACGTTATATGTTATATCGTAATAACATATAACGCTATACGTTATATCGTAATACTATATAACGTTATACGTTATATCGTAATAGCATATAACGTTATACGTTATATCGTAATAGCATATAACGTTATACGTTATATCGTAATACTATATAACGTTATACGTTATATCATAGTAGTATATAACGTTATACGTTATATCGTAATAGTATATAACGTTATATGTTATATCGTAATAGCATATAACGTTATACGTTATATCGTAATAGTATATAACGTTATACGTTATATCGTAATAGCATATAACGTTATACGTTATATCGTAATAGCATATAACGTTATACGTTATATAGTAATAGCATATAACGTTATACGTTATATCGTAATACTATATAACGTTATACGTTATATCATAGTAGTATATAACGTTATACGTTATATCGTAATAGTATATAACGTTATATGTTATATCGTAATAGCATATAACGTTATACGTTATATCGTAATAGTATATAACGTTATACGTGATATCGTAATAGCATATAACGTTATACGTTATATCGTAATAGTATATAACGTTATACGTTATATCGTAATAGCATATAACGTTATACGTTATATCGTAATAGCATATAACGTTATACGTTATATCGTAATAGCATATAACGTTATACGTTATATCGTAATAGCATATAACGTTATACGTTTTATCGTAATAGTATATAACGTTATATGTTATATCGTAATAGCATATAACGTATAACGTTATATGGTAATAGCATATAACGTTATACGCTATATCGTAATAGTATATAACGTTATACGTTATATCGTAATAGCATATAACGTTATACTTTATATCGTAATACTATATAACGTTAGTGGATATATCATAATAGCATATAACGTTATACGTTATATCGTAATAGTATATAACGTTGTATGTTATATCGTAATAGCATATAACGTTATACGTTATATCGTAATAGTATATAACGTTATACGTTATATCGTAATAGCATATAACGTTATACGTTATATCGTAATAGTATATAACGTTATACGTTATATCGTAATAGCATATAACGTTATACGTTATATCGTAATAGCATATAACGTTATACGTTATATCGATATACTATATAACGTTATACGTTATATCATAGTAGTATATAACGTTATACGTTATATCGTAATAGCATATAACGTTATACGTTATATCGTAATACTATATAACGTTATATGTTATATCGTAATACTATATAACGTTATACGCTATATCGTAATAGTATATAACGTTATACGTTATATCGTAATAGCATATAACGTTATACGTTATATCGTAATAGCATATAGCGTTATACGTTATACCATAATAGCATATAACGTTATACGTTATATCGTAATAGTATATAACGTTATTAGCTATATCACAATAGCATATAACGTTATACGTTATATCGTAATAGTACATAACGTTATACGTTATATCGTAATAGCATATAGCGTTATACGTTATATCGTAATACTATATAACGTTATATGTTATATCGTAATAGCATATAACGTTATATGTTATATCGTAATAGCATATAACGTTATACGTTATATCGTAATAGAATGTAACGTTATACCTTATATCCTAATAGCATATAACGTTATACGTTATATCGTAATAGCATATAACGTTATACGTTATATCGTAATACTATATAACGTTATTGGATATATCATAATAGCATATAACGTTATACGTTATATCGTAATAGCATATAACGTTATACGTTATATCGTAATAGCATATAACGTTATACGTTATATCGTAATACTATATAACGTTATTAGCTATATCACAATAGCATATAACGTTATACGATATATCGTAATAGTACATAACGTTATATGTTATATCGTAATAGCATATAACGTTATATGTTATATCGTGATAGCATATAACGTTATACGTTATATCGTAATACTATATAACGTTATACGTTATATCATAGTAGAATATAACGTTATACGTTATATCGTAATAGTATATAACGTTATATGTTATATCGTAATAGCATATAACGTTATACGTTATATCGTAATAGTATATAACGTTATACGTTATATCGTAATAGCATATAACGTTATGCGTTATATCGTAATAGCATATAACGTTATACGTTATATCGTAATAGCATATAACGTTATACGTTATATCGTAATAGCATATAACGTTATACGTTATATCGTTATACTATATAACGTTATACGTTATATCATAGTAGTATATAACGTTATTAGCTATATCACAATAGCATATAACGTTAAACGTTATATCGTAATAGTACATAACGTTATACGTTATATCGTAATAGCATATAACGTTATACGTTATATCGTAATAGAATGTAACGTTATACGTTATATCGTAATAGCATATAACGTTATACGTTATATCGTAATAGCATATAACGTTATACGTTATATCGTAATACTATATAACGTTATTGGATATATCATAATAGCATATAACGTTATACGTTATATCGTAATAGCATATAACGTTATACGTTATATCGTAATAGCATATAACGTTATACGTTATATCGTAATACTATATAACGTTATTAGCTATATCACAATAGCATATAACGTTATACGATATATCGTAATAGTACATAACGTTATATGTTATATCGTAATAGCATATAACGTTATATGTTATATCGTGATAGCATATAACGTTATACGTTATATCGTAATACTATATAACGTTATACGTTATATCATAGTAGAATATAACGTTATACGTTATATCGTAATAGCATATAACGTTATACGTTATATCGTAATAGCATATAACGTTATACGTTATATCGTAATACTATATAACGTTATATGTTATATGGTAATACTATATAACGTTATACGCTATATCGTAATAGTATATAACGTTATACGTTATATCGTAATAGCATATAACGTTATACGTTATATCGTAATAGCATATAGCGTTATACGTTATATCATAATAGCATATAACGTTATACGTTATATCGTAATAGTATATAACGTTATTAGCTATATCACAATAGCATATAACGTTATACGTTATATCGTAATAGCATATAACGTTATACGTTATATCGTTATACTATATAACGTTATACGTTATATCATAGTAGTATATAACGTTATTAGCTATATCACAATAGCATATAACGTTAAACGTTATATCGTAATAGCATATAACGTTATACGTTATATCGTTATACTATATAACGTTATACGTTATATCATAGTAGTATATAACGTTATTAGCTATATCACAATAGCATATAACGTTAAACGTTATATCGTAATAGTACATAACGTTATACGTTATATCGTAATAGCATATAACGTTATACGTTATATCGTAATAGAATGTAACGTTATACGTTATATCGTAATAGCATATAACGTTATACGTTATATCGTTATAGCATATAACGTTATTGGATATATCATAATAGCATATAACGTTATACGTTATATCGTAATAGCATATAACGTTATACGTTATATCGTTATACTATATAACGTTATACGTTATATCATAGTAGTATATAACGTTATTAGCTATATCACAATAGCATATAACGTTAAACGTTATATCGTAATAGCATATAACGTTATACGTTATATCGTTATACTATATAACGTTATACGTTATATCATAGTAGTATATAACGTTATTAGCTATATCACAATAGCATATAACGTTAAACGTTATATCGTAATAGTACATAACGTTATACGTTATATCGTTATACTATATAACGTTATACGTTATATCATAGTAGTATATAACGTTATTAGCTATATCACAATAGCATATAACGTTAAACGTTATATCGTAATAGCATATAACGTTATACGTTATATCGTTATACTATATAACGTTATACGTTATATCATAGTAGTATCTAACGTTATTAGCTATATCACAATAGCATATAACGTTATACGATATATCGTAATAGTACATAACGTTATATGTTATATCGTAATAGCATATAACGTTATATGTTATATCGTGATAGCATATAACGTTATACGTTATATCGTAATACTATATAACGTTATACGTTATACCATAATAGCATATAACGTTATACGTTATATCGTAATAGTATATAACGTTATTAGCTATATCACAATAGCATATAACGTTATACGTTATATCGTAATAGTACATAACGTTATACGTTATATCGTAATAGCATATAGCGTTATACGTTATATCGTAATACTATATAACGTTATATGTTATATCGTAATAGCATATAACGTTATATGTTATATCGTAATAGCATATAACGTTATACGTTATATCGTAATAGAATGTAACGTTATACGTTATATCGTAATAGCATATAACGTTATACGTTATATCGTAATAGCATATAACGTTATACGTTATATCGTAATAGCATATAACGTTATATGTTATATCGTGATAGCATATAACGTTATACGTTATATCGTAATACTATATAACGTTATACGTTATATCATAGTAGAATATAACGTTATACGTTATATCGTAATAGTATATAACGTTATATGTTATATCGTAATAGCATATAACGTTATACGTTATATCGTAATAGTATATAACGTTATACGTTATATCGTAATAGCATATAACGTTATGCGTTATATCGTAATAGTATATAACGTTATACGTTATATCGTAATAGCATATAACGTTATACGTTATATCGTAATAGCATATAACGTTATACGTTATATCGTTATACTATATAACGTTATAAGTTATATCATAGTAGTATATAACGTTATTAGCTATATCACAATAGCATATAACGTTAAACGTTATATCGTAATAGTACATAACGTTATACGTTATATCGTAATAGCATATAACGTTATACGTTATATCGTAATAGAATGTAACGTTATACGTTATATCGTAATAGCATATAACGTTATACGTTATATCGTAATAGCATATAACGTTATACGTTATATCGTAATAGCATATAACGTTATACGTTATATCGTAATAGAATGTAACGTTCTACGTTATATCGTAATAGTATATAACGTTATATGTTATATCGTAATAACATATAACGCTATACGTTATATCGAAATACTATATAACGTTATACGTTATATCGTAATAGCATATAACGTTATACGTTATATCGTAATAGAATGTAACGTTCTACGTTATATCGTAATAGCATATAACGTTATACGTTATATCGTAATAGCATATAACGTTATACGTTATATCGTAATACTATATAACGTTATTGGATATATCATAATAGCATATAACGTTATACGTTATATCGTAATAGCATATAACGTTATACGTTATATCGTAATAGCATATAACGTTATACGTTATATCGTAATAGCATATAACGTTATACGTTATATCGTAATAGTATATAACGTTATTAGCTATATCACAATAGCATATAACGTTATACGTTATATCGTAATAGTACATAACGTTATACGTTATATCGTAATAGCATATAGCGTTATACGTTATATCGTAATACTATATAACGTTATATGTTATATCGTAATAGCATATAACGTTATATGTTATATCGTAATAGCATATAACGTTATACGTTATATCGTAATACTATATAACGTTATACGTTATATCATAGTAGTATATAACGTTATACGTTATATCGTAATAGTATATAACGTTATATGTTATATCGTAATAGCATATAACGTTATACGTTATATCGTAATAGTATATAACGTTATACGTTATATCGTAATAGCATATAACGTTATACGTTATATCGTAATAGTATATAACGTTATACGTTATATCGTAATAGCATATAACGTTATACGTTATATCGTAATAGCATATAACGTTATACGTTATATCGTTATACTATATAACGTTATACGTTATATCATAGTAGTATATAACGTTATACGTTATATCGTAATAGCATATAACGTTATACGTTATATCGTAAGACTATATAACGTTATATGTTATATCGTAATACTATATAACGTTATACGCTATATCGTAATAGTATATAACGTTATACGTTATATCGTAATAGCATATAACGTTATACGTTATATCGTAATAGCATATAGCGTTATACGTTATATCATAATAGCATATAACGTTATACGTTATATCGTAATAGTATATAACGTTATACGTTATATCGTAATAGTATATAACGTTATACGTTATATCGTAATAGCATATAACGTTATACGTTATATCGTAATAGTATATAACGTTATACGTTATATCATAGTAGTATATAACGTTATACGTTATATCGTAATAGCATATAACGTTATACGTTATATCGTAATACTATATAACGTTATATGTTATATCGTAATACTATATAACGTTATACGCTATATCGTAATAGTATATAACGTTATACGTTATATCGTAATAGCATATAACGTTATACGTTATATCGTAATAGCATATAGCGTTATACGTTATATCATAATAGCATATAACGTTATACGTTATATCGTAATAGTATATAACGTTATTAGCTATATCACAATAGCATATAACGTTATAAGTTATATCGTAATAGTACATAACGTTATACGTTATATCGTAATACTATATAACGTTATTAGCTATATCACAATAGCATATAACGTTATACGTTATATCGTAATAGTACATAACGTTATACGTTATATCGTAATAGCATATAGCGTTATACGTTATATCGTAATACTATATAACGTTATATGTTATATCGTAATAGCATATAACGTTATATGTTATATCGTAATAGCATATAACGTTATACGTTATATCGTAATAGTATATAACGTTATACGTTATATCGTAATAGCATATAACGTTATACGTTATATCGTAATAGTATATAACGTTATACGTTATATCCTAATAGCATATAACGTTATACGTTATATCGTAATAGTATATAACGTTATATGTTATATCGTAATACTATATAACGTTATACGTTATATCGTAATAGTATATAACGTTATATGTTATATCGTAATAACATATAACGCTATACGTTATATCGTAATACTATATAACGTTATACGTTATATCGTAATAGCATATAACGTTATACGTTATATCGTAATAGCATATAACGTTATACGTTATATCGTAATACTATATAACGTTATACGTTATATCATAGTAGTATATAACGTTATACGTTATATCGTAATAGTATATAACGTTATATGTTATATCGTAATAGCATATAACGTTATACGTTATATCGTAATAGTATATAACGTTATACGTTATATCGTAATAGCATATAACGTTATACGTTATATCGTAATAGCATATAACGTTATACGTTATATAGTAATAGCATATAACGTTATACGTTATATCGTAATACTATATAACGTTATACGTTATATCATAGTAGTATATAACGTTATACGTTATATCGTAATAGTATATAACGTTATATGTTATATCGTAATAGCATATAACGTTATACGTTATATCGTAATAGTATATAACGTTATACGTGATATCGTAATAGCATATAACGTTATACGTTATATCGTAATAGTATATAACGTTATACGTTATATCGTAATAGCATATAACGTTATACGTTATATCGTAATAGCATATAACGTTATACGTTATATCGTAATAGCATATAACGTTATACGTTATATCGTAATAGCATATAACGTTATACGTTTAATCGTAATAGTATATAACGTTATACGTTATATCGTAATAGCATATAACGTAATACGTTATATCGTAATAGCATATAACGTTATACGCTATATCGTAATAGTATATAACGTTATACGTTATATCGTAATAGCATATAACGTTATACTTTATATCGTAATACTATATAACGTTAGTGGATATATCATAATAGCATATAACGTTATACGTTATATCGTAATAGTATATAACGTTGTATGTTATATCGTAATAGCATATAACGTTATACGTTATATCGTAATAGTATATAACGTTATACGTTATATCGTAATAGCATATAACGTTATACGTTATATCGTAATAGTATATAACGTTATACGTTATATCGTAATAGCATATAACGTTATACGTTATATCGTAATAGCATATAACGTTATACGTTATATCGATATACTATATAACGTTATACGTTATATCATAGTAGTATATAAAGTTATACGTTATATCGTAATAGCATATAACGTTATACGTTATATCGTAATACTATATAACGTTATATGTTATATCGTAATACTATATAACGTTATACGCTATATCGTAATAGTATATAACGTTATACGTTATATCGTAATAGCATATAACGTTATACGTTATATCGTAATAGCATATAGCGTTATACGTTATACCATAATAGCATATAACGTTATACGTTATATCGTAATAGTATATAACGTTATTAGCTATATCACAATAGCATATAACGTTATACGTTATATCGTAATAGTACATAACGTTATACGTTATATCGTAATAGCATATAGCGTTATACGTTATATCGTAATACTATATAACGTTATATGTTATATCGTAATAGCATATAACGTTATATGTTATATCGTAATAGCATATAACGTTATACGTTATATCGTAATAGAATGTAACGTTATACGTTATATCGTAATAGCATATAACGTTATACGTTATATCGTAATAGCATATAACGTTATACGTTATATCGTAATACTATATAACGTTATTGGATATATCATAATAGCATATAACGTTATACGTTATATCGTAATAGCATATAACGTTATACGTTATATCGTAATAGCATATAACGTTATACGTTATATCGTAATACTATATAACGTTATTAGCTATATCACAATAGCATATAACGTTATACGATATATCGTAATAGTACATAACGTTATATGTTATATCGTAATAGCATATAACGTTATATGTTATATCGTGATAGCATATAACGTTATACGTTATATCGTAATACTATATAACGTTATACGTTATATCATAGTAGAATATAACGTTATACGTTATATCGTAATAGTATATAACGTTATATGTTATATCGTAATAGCATATAACGTTATACGTTATATCGTAATAGTATATAACGTTATACGTTATATCGTAATAGCATATAACGTTATGCGTTATATCGTAATAGTATATAACGTTATACGTTATATCGTAATAGCATATAACGTTATACGTTATATCGTAATAGCATATAACGTTATACGTTATATCGTTATACTATATAACGTTATACGTTATATCATAGTAGTATATAACGTTATTAGCTATATCACAATAGCATATAACGTTAAACGTTATATCGTAATAGTACATAACGTTATACGTTATATCGTAATAGCATATAACGTTATACGTTATATCGTAATAGAATGTAACGTTATACGTTATATCGTAATAGCATATAACGTTATACGTTATATCGTAATAGCATATAACGTTATACGTTATATCGTAATACTATATAACGTTATTGGATATATCATAATAGCATATAACGTTATACGTTATATCGTAATAGCATATAACGTTATACGTTATATCGTAATAGCATATAACGTTATACGTTATATCGTAATACTATATAACGTTATTAGCTATATCACAATAGCATATAACGTTATACGATATATCGTAATAGTACATAACGTTATATGTTATATCGTAATAGCATATAACGTTATATGTTATATCGTGATAGCATATAACGTTATACGTTATATCGTAATACTATATAACGTTATACGTTATATCATAGTAGAATATAACGTTATACGTTATATCGTAATAGCATATAACGTTATACGTTATATCGTAATAGCATATAACGTTATACGTTATATCGTAATACTATATAACGTTATATGTTATATCGTAATACTATATAACGTTATACGCTATATCGTAATAGTATATAACGTTATACGTTATATCGTAATAGCATATAACGTTATACGTTATATCGTAATAGCATATAGCGTTATACGTTATATCATAATAGCATATAACGTTATACGTTATATCGTAATAGTATATAACGTTATTAGCTATATCACAATAGCATATAACGTTATACGTTATATCGTAATAGCATATAACGTTATACGTTATATCGTTATACTATATAACGTTATACGTTATATCATAGTAGTATATAACGTTATTAGCTATATCACAATAGCATATAACGTTAAACGTTATATCGTAATAGCATATAACGTTATACGTTATATCGTTATACTATATAACGTTATACGTTATATCATAGTAGTATATAACGTTATTAGCTATATCACAATAGCATATAACGTTAAACGTTATATCGTAATAGTACATAACGTTATACGTTATATCGTAATAGCATATAACGTTATACGTTATATCGTAATAGCATGTAACGTTATACGTTATATCGTAATAGCATATAACGTTATACGTTATATCGTAATAGCATATAACGTTATTGGATATATCATAATAGCATATAACGTTATACGTTATATCGTAATAGCATATAACGTTATACGTTATATCGTTATACTATATAACGTTATACGTTATATCATAGTAGTATATAACGTTATTAGCTATATCACAATAGCATATAACGTTAAACGTTATATCGTAATAGCATATAACGTTATACGTTATATCGTTATACTATATAACGTTATACGTTATATCATAGTAGTATATAACGTTATTAGCTATATCACAATAGCATATAACGTTAAACGTTATATCGTAATAGTACATAACGTTATACGTTATATCGTTATACTATATAACGTTATACGTTATATCATAGTAGTATATAACGTTATTAGCTATATCACAATAGCATATAACGTTAAACGTTATATCGTAATAGCATATAACGTTATACGTTATATCGTTATACTATATAACGTTATACGTTATATCATAGTAGTATCTAACGTTATTAGCTATATCACAATAGCATATAACGTTATACGATATATCGTAATAGTACATAACGTTATATGTTATATCGTAATAGCATATAACGTTATATGTTATATCGTGATAGCATATAACGTTATACGTTATATCGTAATACTATATAACGTTATACGTTATACCATAATAGCATATAACGTTATACGTTATATCGTAATAGTATATAACGTTATTAGCTATATCACAATAGCATATAACGTTATACGTTATATCGTAATAGTACATAACGTTATACGTTATATCGTAATAGCATATAGCGTTATACGTTATATCGTAATACTATATAACGTTATATGTTATATCGTAATAGCATATAACGTTATATGTTATATCGTAATAGCATATAACGTTATACGTTATATCGTAATAGAATGTAACGTTATACGTTATATCGTAATAGCATATAACGTTATACGTTATATCGTAATAGCATATAACGTTATACGTTATATCGTAATAGCATATAACGTTATATGTTATATCGTGATAGCATATAACGTTATACGTTATATCGTAATACTATATAACGTTATACGTTATATCATAGTAGAATATAACGTTATACGTTATATCGTAATAGTATATAACGTTATATGTTATATCGTAATAGCATATAACGTTATACGTTATATCGTAATAGTATATTACGTTATACGTTATATCGTAATAGCATATAACGTTATGCGTTATATCGTAATAGTATATAACGTTATACGTTATATCGTAATAGCATATAACGTTATACGTTATATCGTAATAGCATATAACGTTATACGTTATATCGTTATACTATATAACGTTATAAGTTATATCATAGTAGTATATAACGTTATTAGCTATATCACAATAGCATATAACGTTAAACGTTATATCGTAATAGTACATAACGTTATACGTTATATCGTAATAGCATATAACGTTATACGTTATATCGTAATAGAATGTAACGTTATACGTTATATCGTAATAGCATATAACGTTATACGTTATATCGTAATAGCATATAACGTTATACGTTATATCGTAATACTATATAACGTTATTGGATATATCATAATAGCATATAACGTTATACGTTATATCGTAATAGCATATAACGTTATACGTTATATCGTAATACTATATAACGTTATTAGCTATATCACAATAGCATATAACGTTATACGATATATCGTAATAGTACATAACGTTATATGTTATATCGTAATAGCATATAACGTTATATGTTATATCGTGATAGCATATAACGTTATACGTTATATCGTAATACTATATAACGTTATACGTTATATCATAGTAGAATATAACGTTATACGTTATATCGTAATAGTATATAACGTTATATGTTATATCGTAATAGCATATAACGTTATACGTTATATCGTAATAGTATATAACGTTATACGTTATATCGTAATAGCATATAACGTTATGCGTTATATCGTAATAGTATATAACGTTATACGTTATATCGTAATAGCATATAACGTTATACGTTATATCGTAATAGCATATAACGTTATACGTTATATCGTTATACTATATAACGTTATACGTTATATCATAGTAGTATATAACGTTATTAGCTATATCACAATAGCATATAACGTTAAACGTTATATCGTAATAGTATATAACGTTATACGTTATATCGTAATAGCATATAACGTTATACGTTATATCGTAATAGAATGTAACGTTATACGTTATATCGTAATAGCATATAACGTTATACGTTATATCGTAATAGCATATAACGTTATACGTTATATCGTAATACTATATAACGTTATTGGATATATCATAATAGCATATAACGTTATACGTTATATCGTAATAGCATATAACGTTATACGTTATATCGTAATAGCATATAACGTTATACGTTATATCGTAATACTATATAACGTTATTAGCTATATCACAATAGCATATAACGTTATACGATATATCGTAATAGTACATAACGTTATATGTTATATCGTAATAGCATATAACGTTATATGTTATATCGTGATAGCATATAACGTTATACGTTATATCGTAATACTATATAACGTTATACGTTATATCGTAGTAGAATATAACGTTATACGTTATATCGTAATAGCATATAACGTTATACGTTATATCGTAATAGCATATAACGTTATACGTTATATCGTAATACTATATAACGTTATATGTTATATCGTAATACTATATAACGTTATACGCTATATCGTAATAGTATATAACGTTATACGTTATATCGTAATAGCATATAACGTTATACGTTATATCGTAATAGCATATAGCGTTATACGTTATATCATAATAGCATATAACGTTATACGTTATATCGTAATAGTATATAACGTTATTAGCTATATCACAATAGCATATAACGTTATACGTTATATCGTAATAGCATATAACGTTATACGTTATATCGTTATACTATATAACGTTATACGTTATATCATAGTAGTATATAACGTTATTAGCTATATCACAATAGCATATAACGTTAAACGTTATATCGTAATAGCATATAACGTTATACGTTATATCGTTATACTATATAACGTTATACGTTATATCATAGTAGTATATAACGTTATTAGCTATATCACAATAGCATATAACGTTAAACGTTATATCGTAATAGTACATAACGTTATACGTTATATCGTAATAGCATATAACGTTATACGTTATATCGTAATAGAATGTAACGTTATACGTTATATCGTAATAGCATATAACGTTATACTTTATATCGTAATACTATATAACGTTAGTGGATATATCATAATAGCATATAACGTTATACGTTATATCGTAATAGTATATAACGTTGTATGTTATATCGTAATAGCATATAACGTTATACGTTATATCGTAATAGTATATAACGTTATACGTTATATCGTAATAGCATATAACGTTATACGTTATATCGTAATAGTATATAACGTTATACGTTATATCGTAATACTATATAACGTTATTGGATATATCATAATAGCATATAACGTTATACGTTATATCGTAATAGCATATAACGTTATACGTTATATCGTAATAGCATATAACGTTATACGTTATATCGTAATACTATATAACGTTATACGTTATATCGTAATACTATATAACGTTATATGTTATATCGTAATACTATATAACGTTATACGCTATATCGTAATAGTATATAACGTTATACGTTATATCGTAATAGCATATAACGTTATACGTTATATCGTAATAGCATATAGCGTTATACGTTATACCATAATAGCATATAACGTTATACGTTATATCGTAATAGTATATAACGTTATTAGCTATATCACAATAGCATATAACGTTATACGTTATATCGTAATAGTACATAACGTTATACGTTATATCGTAATAGCATATAGCGTTATACGTTATATCGTAATACTATATAACGTTATATGTTATATCGTAATAGCATATAACGTTATATGTTATATCGTAATAGCATATAACGTTATACGTTATATCGTAATAGAATGTAACGTTATACGTTATATCGTAATAGCATATAACGTTATACGTTATATCGTAATAGCATATAACGTTATACGTTATATCGTAATACTATATAACGTTATTGGATATATCATAATAGCATATAACGTTATACGTTATATCGTAATAGCATATAACGTTATACGTTATATCGTAATAGCATATAACGTTATACGTTATATCGTAATACTATATAACGTTATTAGCTATATCACAATAGCATATAACGTTATACGATATATCGTAATAGTACATAACGTTATATGTTATATCGTAATAGCATATAACGTTATATGTTATATCGTGATAGCATATAACGTTATACGTTATATCGTAATACTATATAACGTTATACGTTATATCATAGTAGAATATAACGTTATACGTTATATCGTAATAGTATATAACGTTATATGTTATATCGTAATAGCATATAACGTTATACGTTATATCGTAATAGTATATAACGTTATACGTTATATCGTAATAGCATATAACGTTATGCGTTATATCGTAATAGTATATAACGTTATACGTTATATCGTAATAGCATATAACGTTATACGTTATATCGTAATAGCATATAACGTTATACGTTATATCGTTATACTATATAACGTTATACGTTATATCATAGTAGTATATAACGTTATTAGCTATATCACAATAGCATATAACGTTAAACGTTATATCGTAATAGTACATAACGTTATACGTTATATCGTAATAGCATATAACGTTATACGTTATATCGTAATAGAATGTAACGTTATACGTTATATCGTAATAGCATATAACGTTATACGTTATATCGTAATAGCATATAACGTTATACGTTATATCGTAATACTATATAACGTTATTGGATATATCATAATAGCATATAACGTTATACGTTATATCGTAATAGCATATAACGTTATACGTTATATCGTAATAGCATATAACGTTATACGTTATATCGTAATACTATATAACGTTATTAGCTATATCACAATAGCATATAACGTTATACGATATATCGTAATAGTACATAACGTTATATGTTATATCGTAATAGCATATAACGTTATATGTTATATCGTGATAGCATATAACGTTATACGTTATATCGTAATACTATATAACGTTATACGTTATATCATAGTAGAATATAACGTTATACGTTATATCGTAATAGCATATAACGTTATACGTTATATCGTAATAGCATATAACGTTATACGTTATATCGTAATACTATATAACGTTATATGTTATATCGTAATACTATATAACGTTATACGCTATATCGTAATAGTATATAACGTTATACGTTATATCGTAATAGCATATAACGTTATACGTTATATCGTAATAGCATATAGCGTTATACGTTATATCATAATAGCATATAACGTTATACGTTATATCGTAATAGTATATAACGTTATTAGCTATATCACAATAGCATATAACGTTATACGTTATATCGTAATAGCATATAACGTTATACGTTATATCGTTATACTATATAACGTTATACGTTATATCATAGTAGTATATAACGTTATTAGCTATATCACAATAGCATATAACGTTAAACGTTATATCGTAATAGCATATAACGTTATACGTTATATCGTTATACTATATAACGTTATACGTTATATCATAGTAGTATATAACGTTATTAGCTATATCACAATAGCATATAACGTTAAACGTTATATCGTAATAGTACATAACGTTATACGTTATATCGTAATAGCATATAACGTTATACGTTATATCGTAATAGAATGTAACGTTATACGTTATATCGTAATAGCATATAACGTTATACGTTATATCGTAATAGCATATAACGTTATTGGATATATCATAATAGCATATAACGTTATACGTTATATCGTAATAGCATATAACGTTATACGTTATATCGTTATACTATATAACGTTATACGTTATATCATAGTAGTATATAACGTTATTAGCTATATCACAATAGCATATAACGTTAAACGTTATATCGTAATAGCATATAACGTTATACGTTATATCGTTATACTATATAACGTTATACGTTATATCATAGTAGTATATAACGTTATTAGCTATATCACAATAGCATATAACGTTAAACGTTATATCGTAATAGTACATAACGTTATACGTTATATCGTTATACTATATAACGTTATACGTTATATCATAGTAGTATATAACGTTATTAGCTATATCACAATAGCATATAACGTTAAACGTTATATCGTAATAGCATATAACGTTATACGTTATATCGTTATACTATATAACGTTATACGTTATATCATAGTAGTATCTAACGTTATTAGCTATATCACAATAGCATATAACGTTATACGATATATCGTAATAGTACATAACGTTATATGTTATATCGTAATAGCATATAACGTTATATGTTATATCGTGATAGCATATAACGTTATACGTTATATCGTAATACTATATAACGTTATACGTTATACCATAATAGCATATAACGTTATACGTTATATCGTAATAGTATATAACGTTATTAGCTATATCACAATAGCATATAACGTTATACGTTATATCGTAATAGTACATAACGTTATACGTTATATCGTAATAGCATATAGCGTTATACGTTATATCGTAATACTATATAACGTTATATGTTATATCGTAATAGCATATAACGTTATATGTTATATCGTAATAGCATATAACGTTATACGTTATATCGTAATAGAATGTAACGTTATACGTTATATCGTAATAGCATATAACGTTATACGTTATATCGTAATAGCATATAACGTTATACGTTATATCGTAATAGCATATAACGTTATATGTTATATCGTGATAGCATATAACGTTATACGTTATATCGTAATACTATATAACGTTATACGTTATATCATAGTAGAATATAACGTTATACGTTATATCGTAATAGTATATAACGTTATATGTTATATCGTAATAGCATATAACGTTATACGTTATATCGTAATAGTATATAACGTTATACGTTATATCGTAATAGCATATAACGTTATGCGTTATATCGTAATAGTATATAACGTTATACGTTATATCGTAATAGCATATAACGTTATACGTTATATCGTAATAGCATATAACGTTATACGTTATATCGTTATACTATATAACGTTATAAGTTATATCATAGTAGTATATAACGTTATTAGCTATATCACAATAGCATATAACGTTAAACGTTATATCGTAATAGTACATAACGTTATACGTTATATCGTAATAGCATATAACGTTATACGTTATATCGTAATAGAATGTAACGTTATACGTTATATCGTAATAGCATATAACGTTATACGTTATATCGTAATAGCATATAACGTTATACGTTATATCGTAATACTATATAACGTTATTGGATATATCATAATAGCATATAACGTTATACGTTATATCGTAATAGCATATAACGTTATACGTTATATCGTAATACTATATAACGTTATTAGCTATATCACAATAGCATATAACGTTATACGATATATCGTAATAGTACATAACGTTATATGTTATATCGTAATAGCATATAACGTTATATGTTATATCGTGATAGCATATAACGTTATACGTTATATCGTAATACTATATAACGTTATACGTTATATCATAGTAGAATATAACGTTATACGTTATATCGTAATAGTATATAACGTTATATGTTATATCGTAATAGCATATAACGTTATACGTTATATCGTAATAGTATATAACGTTATACGTTATATCGTAATAGCATATAACGTTATGCGTAATATCGTAATAGTATATAACGTTATACGTTATATCGTAATAGCATATAACGTTATACGTTATATCGTAATAGCATATAACGTTATACGTTATATCGTTATACTATATAACGTTATACGTTATATCATAGTAGTATATAACGTTATTAGCTATATCACAATAGCATATAACGTTAAACGTTATATCGTAATAGTACATAACGTTATACGTTATATCGTAATAGCATATAACGTTATACGTTATATCGTAATAGAATGTAACGTTATACGTTATATCGTAATAGCATATAACGTTATACGTTATATCGTAATAGCATATAACGTTATACGTTATATCGTAATACTATATAACGTTATTGGATATATCATAATAGCATATAACGTTATACGTTATATCGTAATAGCATATAACGTTATACGTTATATCGTAATAGCATATAACGTTATACGTTATATCGTAATACTTTATAACGTTATTAGCTATATCACAATAGCATATAACGTTATACGATATATCGTAATAGTACATAACGTTATATGTTATATCGTAATAGCATATAACGTTATATGTTATATCGTGATAGCATATAACGTTATACGTTATATCGTAATACTATATAACGTTATACGTTATATCATAGTAGAATATAACGTTATACGTTATATCG
The DNA here is from genome assembly GCF_910591885.1 of Bombus terrestris. Lineage (NCBI taxonomy): Eukaryota > Metazoa > Arthropoda > Insecta > Hymenoptera > Apidae > Bombus > Bombus terrestris. Next base: position 18,624,284 of record NC_063278.1, read on the forward strand.
TAATAGCATATAACGTTATACGTTATATCGTAATAGCATATAACGTTATACGTTATATCGTAATACTATATAACGTTATATGTTATATCGTAATACTATATAACGTTATACGCTATATCGTAATAGTATATAACGTTATACGTTATATCGTAATAGCATATAACGTTATACGTTATATCGTAATAGCATATAGCGTTATACGTTATATCATAATAGCATATAACGTTATACGTTATATCGTAATAGTATATAACGTTATTAGCTATATCACAATAGCATATAACGTTATACGTTATATCGTAATAGCATATAACGTTATACGTTATATCGTTATACTATATAACGTTATACGTTATATCATAGTAGTATATAACGTTATTAGCTATATCACAATAGCATATAACGTTAAACGTTATATCGTAATAGCATATAACGTTATACGTTATATCGTTATACTATATAACGTTATACGTTATATCATAGTAGTATATAACGTTATTAGCTATATCACAATAGCATATAACGTTAAACGTTATATCGTAATAGTACATAACGTTATACGTTATATCGTAATAGCATATAACGTTATACGTTATATCGTAATAGAATGTAACGTTATACGTTATATCGTAATAGCATATAACGTTATACGTTATATCGTAATAGCATATAACGTTATTGGATATATCATAATAGCATATAACGTTATACGTTATATCGTAATAGCATATAACGTTATACGTTATATCGTTATACTATATAACGTTATACGTTATATCATAGTAGTATATAACGTTATTAGCTATATCACAATAGCATATAACGTTAAACGTTATATCGTAATAGCATATAACGTTATACGTTATATCGTTATACTATATAACGTTATACGTTATATCATAGTAGTATATAACGTTATTAGCTATATCACAATAGCATATAACGTTAAACGTTATATCGTAATAGTACATAACGTTATACGTTATATCGTTATACTATATAACGTTATACGTTATATCATAGTAGTATATAACGTTATTAGCTATATCACAATAGCATATAACGTTAAACGTTATATCGTAATAGCATATAACGTTATACGTTATATCGTTATACTATATAACGTTATACGTTATATCATAGTAGTATCTAACGTTATTAGCTATATCACAATAGCATATAACGTTATACGATATATCGTAATAGTACATAACGTTATATGTTATATCGTAATAGCATATAACGTTATATGTTATATCGTGATAGCATATAACGTTATACGTTATATCGTAATACTATATAACGTTATACGTTATACCATAATAGCATATAACGTTATACGTTATATCGTAATAGTATATAACGTTATTAGCTATATCACAATAGCATATAACGTTATACGTTATATCGTAATAGTACATAACGTTATACGTTATATCGTAATAGCATATAGCGTTATACGTTATATCGTAATACTATATAACGTTATATGTTATATCGTAATAGCATATAACGTTATATGTTATATCGTAATAGCATATAACGTTATACGTTATATCGTAATAGAATGTAACGTTATACGTTATATCGTAATAGCATATAACGTTATACGTTATATCGTAATAGCATATAACGTTATACGTTATATCGTAATAGCATATAACGTTATATGTTATATCGTGATAGCATATAACGTTATACGTTATATCGTAATACTATATAACGTTATACGTTATATCATAGTAGAATATAACGTTATACGTTATATCGTAATAGTATATAACGTTATATGTTATATCGTAATAGCATATAACGTTATACGTTATATCGTAATAGTATATAACGTTATACGTTATATCGTAATAGCATATAACGTTATGCGTTATATCGTAATAGTATATAACGTTATACGTTATATCGTAATAGCATATAACGTTATACGTTATATCGTAATAGCATATAACGTTATACGTTATATCGTTATACTATATAACGTTATAAGTTATATCATAGTAGTATATAACGTTATTAGCTATATCACAATAGCATATAACGTTAAACGTTATATCGTAATAGTACATAACGTTATACGTTATATCGTAATAGCATATAACGTTATACGTTATATCGTAATAGAATGTAACGTTATACGTTATATCGTAATAGCATATAACGTTATACGTTATATCGTAATAGCATATAACGTTATACGTTATATCGTAATACTATATAACGTTATTGGATATATCATAATAGCATATAACGTTATACGTTATATCGTAATAGCATATAACGTTATACGTTATATCGTAATAGCATATAACGTTATACGTTATATCGTAATACTATATAACGTTATTAGCTATATCACAATAGCATATAACGTTATACGATATATCGTAATAGTACATAACGTTATATGTTATATCGTAATAGCATATAACGTTATATGTTATATCGTGATAGCATATAACGTTATACGTTATATCGTAATACTATATAACGTTATACGTTATATCGTAATACTATATAACGTTATACGCTATATCGTAATAGTATATAACGTTATACGTTATATCGTAATAGCATATAACGTTATACGTTATATCGTAATTGCATATAGCGTTATACGTTATATCATAATAGCATATAACGTTATACGTTATATCGTAATAGTATATAACGTTATTAGCTATATCACAATAGCATATAACGTTATACGTTATATCGTAATAGTACATAACGTTATACGTTATATCGTAATAGCATATAACGTTATACGTTGTATCGTAATACTATATAACGTTATACGTTATATCGTAATAGCATATAACGTTATACGTTATATCGTAATAGCATATAACGTTATACGTTATATCGATATACTATATAACGTTATACGTTATATCATAGTAGTATATAACGTTATACGTTATATCGTAATAGCATATAACGTTATACGTTATATCGTAATACTATATAACGTTATATGTTATATCGTAATACTATATAACGTTATACGCTATATCGTAATAGTATATAACGTTATACGTTATATCGTAATAGCATATAACGTTATACGTTATATCGTAATAGCATATAACGTTATACGTTATATCGTAATAGTATATAACGTTATACGTTATATCGTAATAGCATATAACGTTATACGTTATATCGTAATAGCATATAACGTTATACGTTATATCGATATACTATATAACGTTATACGTTATATCATAGTAGTATATAACGTTATACGTTACATCGTAATAGCATATAACGTTATACGTTATATCGTAATACTATATAACGTTATATGTTATATCGTAATACTATATAACGTTATACGCTATATCGTAATAGTATATAACGTTATACGTTATATCGTAATAGCATATAACGTTATACGTTATATCGTAATAGCATATAGCGTTATACGTTATACCATAATAGCATATAACGTTATACGTTATATCGTAATAGTATATAACGTTATTAGCTATATCACAATAGCATATAACGTTATACGTTATATCGTAATAGTACATAACGTTATACGTTATATCGTAATAGCATATAGCGTTATACGTTATATCGTAATACTATATAACGTTATATGTTATATCGTAATAGCATATAACGTTATATGTTATATCGTAATAGCATATAACGTTATACGTTATATCGTAATAGAATGTAACGTTATACGTTATATCGTAATAGCATATAACGTTATACGTTATATCGTAATAGCATATAACGTTATACGTTATATCGTAATACTATATAACGTTATTGGATATATCATAATAGCATATAACGTTATACGTTATATCGTAATAGCATATAACGTTATACGTTATATCGTAATAGCATATAACGTTATACGTTATATCGTAATACTATATAACGTTATTAGCTATATCACAATAGCATATAACGTTATACGATATATCGTAATAGTACATAACGTTATATGTTATATCGTAATAGCATATAACGTTATATGTTATATCGTGATAGCATATAACGTTATACGTTATATCGTAATACTATATAACGTTATACGTTATATCATAGTAGAATATAACGTTATACGTTATATCGTAATAGTATATAACGTTATATGTTATATCGTAATAGCATATAACGTTATACGTTATATCGTAATAGTATATAACGTTATACGTTATATCGTAATAGCATATAACGTTATGCGTTATATCGTAATAGTATATAACGTTATACGTTATATCGTAATAGCATATAACGTTATACGTTATATCGTAATAGCATATAACGTTATACGTTATATCGTTATACTATATAACGTTATACGTTATATCATAGTAGTATATAACGTTATTAGCTATATCACAATAGCATATAACGTTAAACGTTATATCGTAATAGTACATAACGTTATACGTTATATCGTAATAGCATATAACGTTATACGTTATATCGTAATAGAATGTAACGTTATACGTTATATCGTAATAGCATATAACGTTATACGTTATATCGTAATAGCATATAACGTTATACGTTATATCGTAATACTATATAACGTTATTGGATATATCATAATAGCATATAACGTTATACGTTATATCGTAATAGCATACAACGTTATACGTTATATCGTAATAGCATATAACGTTATACGTTATATCGTAATACTATATAACGTTATTAGCTATATCACAATAGCATATAACGTTATACGATATATCGTAATAGTACATAACGTTATATGTTATATCGTAATAGCATATAACGTTATATGTTATATCGTGATAGCATATAACGTTATACGTTATATCGTAATACTATATAACGTTATACGTTATATCATAGTAGAATATAACGTTATACGTTATATCGTAATAGCATATAACGTTATACGTTATATCGTAATAGCATATAACGTTATACGTTATATCGTAATACTATATAACGTTATATGTTATATCGTAATACTATATAACGTTATACGCTATATCGTAATAGTATATAACGTTATACGTTATATCGTAATAGCATATAACGTTATACGTTATATCGTAATAGCATATAGCGTTATACGTTATATCATAATAGCATATAACGTTATACGTTATATCGTAATAGTATATAACGTTATTAGCTATATCACAATAGCATATAACGTTATACGTTATATCGTAATAGCATATAACGTTATACGTTATATCGTTATACTATATAACGTTATACGTTATATCATAGTAGTATATAACGTTATTAGCTATATCACAATAGCATATAACGTTAAACGTTATATCGTAATAGCATATAACGTTATACGTTATATCGTTATACTATATAACGTTATACGTTATATCATAGTAGTATATAACGTTATTAGCTATATCACAATAGCATATAACGTTAAACGTTATATCGTAATAGTACATAACGTTATACGTTATATCGTAATAGCATATAACGTTATACGTTATATCGTAATAGAATGTAACGTTATACGTTATATCGTAATAGCATATAACGTTATACGTTATATCGTAATAGCATATAACGTTATTGGATATATCATAATAGCATATAACGTTATACGTTATATCGTAATAGCATATAACGTTATACGTTATATCGTTATACTATATAACGTTATACGTTATATCATAGTAGTATATAACGTTATTAGCTATATCACAATAGCATATAACGTTAAACGTTATATCGTAATAGCATATAACGTTATACGTTATATCGTTATACTATATAACGTTATACGTTATATCATAGTAGTATATAACGTTATTAGCTATATCACAATAGCATATAACGTTAAACGTTATATCGTAATAGTACATAACGTTATACGTTATATCGTTATACTATATAACGTTATACGTTATATCATAGTAGTATATAACGTTATTAGCTATATCACAATAGCATATAACGTTAAACGTTATATCGTAATAGCATATAACGTTATACGTTATATCGTTATACTATATAACGTTATACGTTATATCATAGTAGTATCTAACGTTATTAGCTATATCACAATAGCATATAACGTTATACGATATATCGTAATAGTACATAACGTTATATGTTATATCGTAATAGCATATAACGTTATATGTTATATCGTGATAGCATATAACGTTATACGTTATATCGTAATACTATATAACGTTATACGTTATACCATAATAGCATATAACGTTATACGTTATATCGTAATAGTATATAACGTTATTAGCTATATCACAATAGCATATAACGTTATACGTTATATCGTAATAGTACATAACGTTATACGTTATATCGTAATAGCATATAGCGTTATACGTTATATCGTAATACTATATAACGTTATATGTTATATCGTAATAGCATATAACGTTATATGTTATATCGTAATAGCATATAACGTTATACGTTATATCGTAATAGAATGTAACGTTATACGTTATATCGTAATAGCATATAACGTTATACGTTATATCGTAATAGCATATAACGTTATACGTTATATCGTAATAGCATATAACGTTATATGTTATATCGTGATAGCATATAACGTTATACGTTATATCGTAATACTATATAACGTTATACGTTATATCATAGTAGAATATAACGTTATACGTTATATCGTAATAGTATATAACGTTATATGTTATATCGTAATAGCATATAACGTTATACGTTATATCGTAATAGTATATAACGTTATACGTTATATCGTAATAGCATATAACGTTATGCGTTATATCGTAATAGTATATAACGTTATACGTTATATCGTAATAGCATATAACGTTATACGTTATATCGTAATAGCATATAACGTTATACGTTATATCGTTATACTATATAACGTTATAAGTTATATCATAGTAGTATATAACGTTATTAGCTATATCACAATAGCATATAACGTTAAACGTTATATCGTAATAGTACATAACGTTATACGTTATATCGTAATAGCATATAACGTTATACGTTATATCGTAATAGAATGTAACGTTATACGTTATATCGTAATAGCATATAACGTTATACGTTATATCGTAATAGCATATAACGTTATACGTTATATCGTAATACTATATAACGTTATTGGATATATCATAATAGCATATAACGTTATACGTTATATCGTAATAGCATATAACGTTATACGTTATATCGTAATAGCATATAACGTTATACGTTATATCGTAATACTATATAACGTTATTAGCTATATCACAATAGCATATAACGTTATACGATATATCGTAATAGTACATAACGTTATATGTTATATCGTAATAGCATATAACGTTATATGTTATATCGTGATAGCATATAACGTTATACGTTATATCGTAATACTATATAACGTTATACGTTATATCATAGTAGAATATAACGTTATACGTTATATCGTAATAGCATATAACGTTATACGTTATATCGTAATAGCATATAACGTTATACGTTATATCGTAATACTATATAACGTTATATGTTATATCGTAATACTATATAACGTTATACGCTATATCGTAATAGTATATAACGTTATACGTTATATCGTAATAGCATATAACGTTATACGTTATATCGTAATTGCATATAGCGTTATACGTTATATCATAATAGCATATAACGTTATACGTTATATCGTAATAGTATATAACGTTATTAGCTATATCACAATAGCATATAACGTTATACGTTATATCGTAATAGTACATAACGTTATACGTTATATCGTAATAGCATATAACGTTATACGTTGTATCGTAATACTATATAACGTTATATGTTATATCGTAAAAGCATATAACGTTATATGTTATATCGTAATAGCATATAACGTTATACGTTATATCGTAATAGTATGTAACGTTATACGTTATATCGTAATAGCATATAACGTTATACGTTATATCGTAATAGCATATAACGTTATACGTTATATCGTAATACTATATAACGTTATACGTTATATCGTAATAGTATATAACGTTATATGTTATATCGTAATAACATATAACGCTATACGTTATATCGAAATACTATATAACGTTATACGTTATATCGTAATAGCATATAACGTTATACGTTATATCGTAATAGAATGTAACGTTATACGTTATATCGTAATAGCATATAACGTTATACGTTATATCGTAATAGCATATAACGTTATACGTTATATCGTAATACTATATAACGTTATTGGATATATCATAATAGCATATAACGTTATACGTTATATCGTAATAGCATATAACGTTATACGTTATATCGTAATAGCATATAACGTTATACGTTATATCGTAATACTATATAACGTTATTAGCTATATCACAATAGCATATAACGTTATACGTTATATCGTAATAGTACATAACGTTATACGTTATATCGTAATAGCATATAGCGTTATACGTTATATCGTAATACTATATAACGTTATATGTTATATCGTAATAGCATATAACGTTATATGTTATATCGTAATAGCATATAACGTTATACGTTATATCGTAATACTATATAACGTTATACGTTATATCATAGTAGTATATAACGTTATACGTTATATCGTAATAGTATATAACGTTATATGTTATATCGTAATAGCATATAACGTTATACGTTATATCGTAATAGTATATAACGTTATACGTTATATCGTAATAGCATATAACGTTATACGTTATATCGTAATAGTATTTAACGTTATACGTTATATCGTAATAGCATATAACGTTATACGTTATATCGTAATAGCATATAACGTTATACGTTATATCGTTATACTATATAACGTTATACGTTATATCATAGTAGTATATAACGTTATACGTTATATCGTAATAGCATATAACGTTATACGTTATATCGTAAGACTATATAACGTTATATGTTATATCGTAATACTATATAACGTTATACGCTATATCGTAATAGTATATAACGTTATACGTTATATCGTAATAGCATATAACGTTATACGTTATATCGTAATAGCATATAGCGTTATACGTTACATCATAATAGCATATAACGTTATACGTTATATCCTAATAGCATATAACGTTATACGTTATATCGTAATAGTATATAACGTTATATGTTATATCGTAATTCTATATAACGTTTTACGTTATATCGTAATAGTATATAACGTTATATGTTATATCGTAATAACATATAACGCTATACGTTATATCGTAATACTATATAACGTTATACGTTATATCGTAATAGCATATAACGTTATACGTTATATGGTAATAGCATATAACGTTATACGTTATATCGTAATACTATATAACGTTATACGTTATATCCTAATAGCATATAACGTTATACGTTATATCGTAATAGTATATAACGTTATATGTTATATCGTAATACTATATAACGTTTTACGTTATATCGTAATAGTATATAACGTTATATGTTATATCGTAATAACATATAACGCTATACGTTATATCGTAATACTATATAACGTTATACGTTATATCGTAATAGCATATAACGTTATACGTTATATGGTAATAGCATATAACGTTATACGTTATATCGTAATAGCATATAACGTTATACGTTATATCGTAATAGCATATAACGTTATACGTTATATCGTAATAGCATATAACGTTATACGCTATATCGTAATACTATATAACGTTATTAGCTATATCACAATAGCATATAACGTTATACGTTATATCGTAATAGTACATAACGTTATATGTTATATCGTAATAGCATATAACGTTATATGTTATATCGTGATAGCATATAACGTTATACGTTATATCGTAATACTATATAACGTTATACGTTATATCATAGTAGAATATAACGTTATACGTTATATCGTAATAGTATATAACGTTATATGTTATATCGTAATAGCATATAACGTTATACGTTATATCGTAATAGTATATAACGTTATACGATATATCGTAATAGCATATAACGTTATACGTTATATCGTAATAGTATATAACGTTATACGTTATATCGTAATAGCATATAACGTTATACGTTATATCGTAATAGCATATAACGTTATACGTTATATCGTTATACTATATAACGTTATACGTTATATCATAGTAGTATATAACGTTATACGCTATATCGTAATAGTATATAACGTTATACGTTATATCGTAATAGTATATAACGTTATACGTTATATCGTAATAGCATATAACGTTATACGTTATATCGTAATAGCATATAACGTTATACGTTATATCGTAATAGTATATAACGTTATACGTTATATCATAGTAGTATATAACGTTATACGTTATATCGTAATAGCATATAACGTTATACGTTATATCGTAATACTATATAACGTTATATGTTATATCGTAATACTATATATCGTTATACGCTATATCGTAATAGTATATAACGTTATACGTTATATCGTAATAGCATATAACGTTATACGTTATATCGTAATAGCATATAGCGTTATAAGTTATATCATAATAGCATATAACGTTATACGTTATATCGTAATAGTATATAACGTTATTAGCTATATCACAATAGCATATAACGTTATACGTTATATCGTAATAGTACATAACGTTATACGTTATAACGTAATAGCATATAACGTTATACGTTATATCGTAATACTATATAACGTTATATGTTATATCGTAAAAGCATATAACGTTATATGTTATATCGTAATAGCATATAACGTTATACGTTATATCGTAATAGTATGTAACGTTATACGTTATATCGTAATAGCATATAACGTTATACGTTATATCGTAATAGCATATAACGTTATACGTTATATCGTAATACTATATAACGTTATACGTTATATCGTAATAGCATATAACGTTATACGTTATATCGTAATAGCATATAACGTTGTACGTTATATCGTAATAGTATGTAACGTTATACGTTATATCGTAATAGCATATAACGTTATACGTTATATCGTAATAGCATATAACGTTATACGTTATCTCGTAATACTATATAACGTTATACGTTATATCGTAATAGCATATAACGTTATACGTTATATCGTAATACTATATAACGTTATACGTTATATCCTAATAGCATATAACGTTATACGTTATATCGTAATAGTATATAACGTTATATGTTATATCGTAATACTATATAACGTTAGACGTTATATCGTAATAGTATATAACGTTATATGTTATATCGTAATAACATATAACGCTATACGTTATATCGTAATAGCATATAACGTTATACGTTATATCGTAATAGCATATAACGTTATACGTTATATAGTAATAGCATATAACGTTATACGTTATATCGTAATACTATATAACGTTATACGTTATATCATAGTAGTATATAACGTTATACGTTATATCGTAATAGCATATAACGTTATACCTTATATCGTAATACTATATAACGTTATATGTTATATCGTAATACTATATAACGTTATACGCTATATCGTAATAGTATATAACGTTATACGTTATATCGTAATAGCATATAACGTTATACGTTATATCGTAATAGCATATAGCGTTATACGTTATACCATAATAGCATATAACGTCATACGTTATATCGTAATAGCATATAACGTTATACGTTATATCGTAATAGCATATAACGTTATACGTTATATAGTAATAGCATATAACGTTATACGTTATATCGTAATAGCATATAACGTTATACGTTATATCGTAATACTATATAACGTTATTGGATATATCATAATAGCATATAACGTTATACGCTATATCGTAATAGTATATAACGTTATACGTTATATCGTAATAGCATATAACGTTATACGTTATATCGTAATACTATATAACGTTAGTGGATATATCATAATAGCATATAACGTTATACGTTATATCGTAATAGTATATAACGTTGTATGTTATATCGTAATAGCATATAACGTTATACGTTATATCGTAATAGTATATAACGTTATACGTTATATCGTAATAGCATATAACGTTATACGTTATATCGTAGTAGTATATAACGTTATACGTTATATCGTAATAGCATATAACGTTATACGTTATATCGTAATAGCATATAACGTTATACGTTATATCGATATACTATATAACGTTATACGTTATATCATAGTAGTATATAACGTTATACGTTATATCGTAATAGCATATAGCGTTATACGTTATATCGTAATACTATATAACGTTATATGTTATATCGTAATACTATATAACGTTATACGCTATATCGTAATAGTATATAACGTTATACGTTATATCGTAATAGCATATAACGTTATACGTTATATCGTAATAGCATATAGCGTTATACGTTATATCTTAATAGCATATAACGTTATACGTTATATCGTAATAGTATATAACGTTATTAGCTATATCACAATAGCATATAACGTTATACGTTATATCGTAATAGCATATAACGTTATACGTTATATCGTAATACTATATAACGTTATTAGCTATATCACAATAGCATATAACGTTATACGTTATATCGTAATAGTACATAACGTTATACGTTATATCGTAATAGCATATAGCGTTATACGTTATATCGTAATACTATATAACGTTGTATGTTATATCGTAATAGTACATAACGTTATACGTTATATCGTAATAGCATATAGCGTTATACGTTATATCGTAATAGTATATAACCTTGTATGTTATATCGTAATAGCATATAACGTTATACGTTATATCGTAATAGCATATAACGTTATACTTTATATCGTAATACTATATAACGTTAGGGGATATATCATAATAGCATATAACGTTATACGTTATATCGTAATAGTATATAACGTTGTATGATATATCGTAATAGCATATAACGTTATACGTTATATCGTAATAGTATATAACGTTATACGTTATATCGTAATAGCATATAACGTTATACGTTATATCGTAATAGTATATAACGTTATACGTTATATCGTAATAGCATATAACGTTATACGTTATATCGTAATAGCATATAACGTTATACGTTATATCGATATACTATATAACGTTATACGTTATATCATAGTAGTATATAACGTTATACGTTATATCGTAATAGCATATAACGTTATACGTTATATCGTAATACTATATAACGTTATATGTTATATCGTAATACTATATAACGTTATACGCCATATCGTAATAGTATATAACGTTATACGTTATATCGTAATAGCATATAACGTTATACGTTATATCGTAATAGCATATAGCGTTATACGTTATACCATAATAGCATATAACGTTATACGTTATATCGTAATAGTATATAACGTTATTAGCTATATCACAATAGCATATAACGTTATACGTTATATCGTAATAGTACATAACGTTATACGTTATATCGTAATAGCATATAGCGTTATACGTTATATCGTAATACTATATAACGTTATATGTTATATCGTAATAGCATATAACGTTATATGTTATATCGTAATAGCATATAACGTTATACGGTATATCGTAATAGAATGTAACGTTATACGTTATATCGTAATAGCATATAACGTTATACGTTATATCGTAATAGCATATAACGTTATACGTTATATCGTAATACTATATAACGTTATGGGATATATCATAATAGCATATAACGTTATACGTTATATCGTAATAGCATATAACGTTATACGTTATATCGTAATAGCATATAACGTTATACGTTATATCGTAATACTATATAACGTTATTAGCTATATCACAATAGCATATAACGTTATACGTTATATCGTAATAGTACATAACGTTATATGTTATATCGTAATAGCATATAACGTTATATGTTATATCGTGATAGCATATAACGTTATACGTTATATCGTAATACTATATAACGTTATACGTTATATCATAGTAGAATATAACGTTATACGTTATATCGTAATAGCATATAACGTTATACGTTATATCGTAATAGTATATAACGTTATACGTTATATCGTAATAGCATATAACGTTATACGTTATATCGTAATAGTATATAACGTTATACGTTATATCGTAATAGCATATAACGTTATACGTTATATCGTAATAGCATATAACGTTATACGTTATATCGTAATAGCATATAACGTTATACGTTATATCGTTATACTATATAACGTTATACGTTATATCATAGTAGTATATAACGTTATACGCTATATCGTAATAGTATATAACGTTATACGTTATATCGTAATAGCATATAACGTTATACGTTATATCGTAATAGCATATAGCGTTATACGTTATATCATAATAGCATATAACGTTATACGTTATATCGTAATAGTATATAACGTTATACGTTATATCGTAATAGTATATAACGTTATACGTTATATCGTAATAGCATATAACGTTATACGTTATATCGTAATAGTATATAACGTTATACGTTATATCATAGTAGTATATAACGTTATACGTTATATCGTAATAGCATATAACGTTATACGTTATATCGTAATACTATATAACGTTATATGTTATATCGTAATACTATATAACGTTATACGCTATACCGTAATAGTATATAACGTTATACGTTATATCGTAATAGCATATAACGTTATACGTTATATCGTAATAGCATATAGCGTTATACGTTATATCATAATAGCATATAACGTTATACGTTATATCGTAATAGTATATAACGTTATTAGCTATATCACAATAGCATATAACGTTATACGTTATATCGTAATAGTACATAACGTTATACGTTATATCGTAATAGCATATAACGTTATACGTTATTTCGTAATACTATATAACGTTATATGTTATATCGTAAAAGCATATAACGTTATATGTTATATCGTAATAGCATATAACGTTATACGTTATATCGTAATAGTATGTAACGTTATACGTTATATCGTAATAGCATATAACGTTATACGTTATATCGTAATAGCATATAACGTTATACGTTATATCGTAATACTATATAACGTTATACGTTATATCGTAATAGTATATAACGTTATATGTTATATCGTAATAATATATAACGCTATACGTTATATCGAAATACTATATAACGTTATACGTTATATCGTAATAGCATATAACGTTATACGTTATATCGTAATAGAATGTAACGTTATACGTTATATCGTAATAGCATATAACGTTATACGTTATATCGTAATAGCATATAACGTTATACGTTATATCGTAATACTATATAACGTTATTGGATATATCATAATAGCATATAACGTTATACGTTATATCGTAATAGCATATAACGTTATACGTTATATCGTAATAGCATATAACGTTATACGTTATATCGTAATAGCATATAATGTTATACGTTATATCGTAATACTATATAACGTTATTAGCTATATCACAATAGCATATAACGTTATACGTTATATCGTAATAGTACATAACGTTATACGTTATATCGTAATAGCATATAGCGTTATACGTTATATCGTAATACTATATAACGTTATATGTTATATCGTAATAGCATATAACGTTATATGTTATATCGTAATAGCATATAACGTTATACGTTATATCGTAATACTATATAACGTTATACGTTATATCATAGTAGTATATAACGTTATACGTTATATCGTAATAGTATATAACGTTATATGTTATATCGTAATAGCATATAACGTTATACGTTATATCGTAATAGTATATAACGTTATACGTTATATCGTAATAGCATATAACGTTATACGTTATATCGTAATAGTATATAACGTTATACGTTATATCGTAATAGCATATAACGTTATACGTTATATCGTAATAGCATATAATGTTATACGTTATATCGTTATACTATATAACGTTATACGTTATATCATAGTAGTATATAACGTTATACGTTATATCGTAATAGCATATAACGTTATACGTTATATCGTAAGACTATATAACGTTATATGTTATATCGTAATACTATATAACGTTATACGCTATATCGTAATAGTATATAACGTTATACGTTATATCGTAATAGCATATAACGTTATACGTTATATCGTAATACTATATAACGTTATATGTTATATCGTAATACTATATAACGTTATACGCTATATCGTAATAGTATATAACGTTATACGTTATATCGTAATAGCATATAACGTTATACGTTATATCGTAATAGCATATAGCGTTATACGTTATATCATAATAGCATATAACGTTATACGTTATATCGTAATAGTATATAACGTTATTAGCTATATCACAATAGCATATAACGTTATACGTTATATCGTAATAGTACATAACGTTATACGTTATATCGTGATAGCATATAACGTTATACGTTATATCGTAATACTATATAACGTTATATGTTATATCGTAAAAGCATATAACGTTATATGTTATATCGTAATAGCATATAACGTTATACGTTATATCGTAATAGTATGTAACGTTATACGTTATATCGTAATAGCATATAACGTTATACGTTATATCGTAATAGCATATAACGTTATACGTTATATCGTAATACTATATAACGTTATACGTTATATCGTAATAGTATATAACGTTATATGTTATATCGTAATAACATATAACGCTATACGTTATATCGAAATACTATATAACGTTATATGTTATATCGTAATAACATATAACGTTATACGCTATATCGTAATAGTATATAACGTTATACGTTATATCGTAATAGCATATAACGTTATACGTTATATCGTAATAGCATATAGCGTTATACGTTACATCATAATAGCATATAACGTTATACGTTATATCCTAATAGCATATAACGTTATACGTTATATCGTAATAGTATATAACGTTATATGTTATATCGTAATACTATATAACGTTATACGTTATATCGTAATAGTATATAACGTTATATGTTATATCGTAATAACATATAACGCTATACGTTATATCGTAATAGTATATAACGTTATATGTTATATCGTAATAACATATAACGCTATACGTTATATCGTAATAGCATATAACGTTATACGTTATATCGTAATAGCATATAACGTTATACGTTTTATCGTAATAGCATATAACGTTATACGTTATATCGTAATACTATATAACGTTATACGTTATATCATAGTAGTATATAACGTTATACGTTATATCGTAATAGTATATAACGTTATATGTTATATCGTAATAGCATATAACGTTATACGTTATATCGTAATAGTATATAACGTTATACGTGATATCGTAATAGCGTATAACGTTATACGTTATATCGTAATAGTATATAACGTTATACGTTATATCGTAATAGCATATAACGTTATACGTTATATCGTAATAGCATATAACGTTATACGTTATATCGTAATAGCATATAACGTTATACGTTATATCGTAATAGCATATAACGTTATACGTTTAATCGTAATAGTATATAACGTTATACGTTATATCGTAATAGCATATAACGTAATACGTTATATCGTAATAGCATATAACGTTATACGTTATATAGTAATAGCATATAACGTTATACGTTATATCGTAATAGCATATAACGTTATACGTTATATCGTAATACTATATAACGTTATTGGATATATCATAATAGCATATAACGTTATACGCTATATCGTAATAGTATATAACGTTATACGTTATATCGTAATAGCATATAACGTTATACTTTATATCGTAATACTATATAACGTTAGTGGATATATCATAATAGCATATAACGTTATACGTTATATCGTAATAGTATATAACGTTGTATGTTATATCGTAATAGCATATAACGTTATACGTTATATCGTAATAGTATATAACGTTATACGTTATATCGTAATAGCATATAACGTTATACGTTATATCGTAATAGTATATAACGTTATACGTTATATCGTAATAGCATATAACGTTATACGTTATATCGTAATAGCATATAACGTTATACGTTATATCGTAATAGCATATAACGTTATACGTTATATCGTAATACTATATAACGTTATTAGCTATATCACAATAGCATATAACGTTATACGATATATCGTAATAGTACATAACGTTATATGTTATATCGTAATAGCATATAACGTTATATGTTATATCGTGATAGCATATAACGTTATACGTTATATCGTAATACTATATAACGTTATACGTTATATCATAGTAGAATATAACGTTATACGTTATATCGTAATAGTATATAACGTTATATGTTATATCGTAATAGCATATAACGTTATACGTTATATCGTAATAGTATATAACGTTATACGTTATATCGTAATAGCATATAACGTTATGCGTTATATCGTAATAGTATATAACGTTATACGTTATATCGTAATAGCATATAACGTTATACGTTATATCGTAATAGCATATAACGTTATACGTTATATCGTTATACTATATAACGTTATACGTTATATCATAGTAGTATATGACGTTATACGCTATATCGTAATAGCATATAACGTTATACGTTATATCGTAATAGTATATAACGTTATATGTTATATCGTAATAGCATATAACGTAATACGTTATATCGTAATAGCATATAACGTTATACGTTATATAGTAATAGCATATAACGTTATACGTTATATCGTAATAGCATATAACGTTATACGTTATATCGTAATACTATATAACGTTATTGGATATATCATAATAGCATATAACGTTATACGCTATATCGTAATAGTATATAACGTTATACGTTATATCGTAATAGCATATAACGTTATACTTTATATCGTAATACTATATAACGTTAGTGGATATATCATAATAGCATATAACGTTATACGTTATATCGTAATAGTATATAACGTTGTATGTTATATCGTAATAGCATATAACGTTATACGTTATATCGTAATAGTATATAACGTTATACGTTATATCGTAATAGCATATAACGTTATACGTTATATCGTAATAGTATATAACGTTATACGTTATATCGTAATAGCATATAACGTTATACGTTATATCGTAATAGCATATAACGTTATACGTTATATCGTAATAGCATATAACGTTATACGTTATATCGTAATACTATATAACGTTATTAGCTATATCACAATAGCATATAACGTTATACGATATATCGTAATAGTACATAACGTTATATGTTATATCGTAATAGCATATAACGTTATATGTTATATCGTGATAGCATATAACGTTATACGTTATATCGTAATACTATATAACGTTATACGTTATATCATAGTAGAATATAACGTTATACGTTATATCGTAATAGTATATAACGTTATATGTTATATCGTAATAGCATATAACGTTATACGTTATATCGTAATAGTATATAACGTTATACGTTATATCGTAATAGCATATAACGTTATGCGTTATATCGTAATAGTATATAACGTTATACGTTATATCGTAATAGCATATAACGTTATACGTTATATCGTAATAGCATATAACGTTATACGTTATATCGTTATACTATATAACGTTATACGTTATATCATAGTAGTATATGACGTTATACGCTATATCGTAATAGCATATAACGTTATACGTTATATCGTAATACTATATAACGTTATATGTTATATCGTAATACTATATAACGTTATACGCTATATCGTAATAGTATATAACGTTATACGTTATATCGTAATAGCATATAACGTTATACGTTATATCGTAATAGCATATAGCGTTATACGTTATATCATAATAGCATATAACGTTATACGTTATATCGTAATAGTATATAACGTTATTAGCTATATCACAATAGCATATAACGTTATACGTTATATCGTAATAGTACATAACGTTATACGTTATATCGTAATAGCATATAACGTTATACGTTATATCGTAATACTATATAACGTTATATGTTATATCGTAAAAGCATATAACGTTATATGTTATATCGTAATAGCATATAACGTTATACGTTATATCGTAATAGTATGTAACGTTATACGTTATATCGTAATAGCATATAACGTTATACGTTATATCGTAATAGCATATAACGTTATACGTTATATCGTAATACTATATAACGTTATACGTTATATCGTAATAGTATATAACGTTATATGTTATATCGTAATAACATATAACGCTATACGTTATATCGAAATACTATATAACGTTATACGTTATATCGTAATAGCATATAACGTTATACGTTATATCGTAATAGAATGTAACGTTATACGTTATATCGTAATAGCATATAACGTTATACGTTATATCGTAATAGCATATAACGTTATACGTTATATCGTAATACTATATAACGTTATTGGATATATCATAATAGCATATAACGTTATACGTTATATCGTAATAGCATATAACGTTATACGTTATATCGTAATAGCATATAACGTTATACGTTATATCGTAATAGCATATAACGTTATACGTTATATCGTAATAGCATATAACGTTATACGTTATATCGTAATACTATATAACGTTATTAGCTATATCACAATAGCATATAACGTTATACGTTATATCGTAATAGTACATAACGTTATACGTTATATCGTAATAGCATATAGCGTTATACGTTATATCGTAATACTATATAACGTTATATGTTATATCGTAATAGCATATAACGTTATATGTTATATCGTAATAGCATATAACGTTATACGTTATATCGTAATGCTATATAACGTTATACGTTATATCATAGTAGTATATAACGTTATACGTTATATCGTAATAGTATATAACGTTATATGTTATATCGTAATAGCATATAACGTTATACGTTATATCGTAATAGTATATAACGTTATACGTTATATCGTAATAGCATATAACGTTATACGTTATATCGTAATAGTATATAACGTTATACGTTATATCGTAATAGCATATAACGTTATACGTTATATCGTAATAGCATATAACGTTATACGTTATATCGTTATACTATATAACGTTATACGTTATATCATAGTAGTATATAACGTTATACGTTATATCGTAATAGCATATAACGTTATACGTTATATCGTAAGACTATATAACGTTATATGTTATATCGTAATACTATATAACGTTATACGTTATATCGTAATAGCATATAGCGTTATACGTTACATCATAATAGCATATAACGTTATACGTTATATCGTAATAGTATATAACGTTATACGTTATATCGTAATACTATATAACGTTATACGTTATATCGTAATAGCATATAACGTTATACGTTATATCGTAATACTATATAACGTTATACGTTATATCCTAATAGCATATAACGTTATACGTTATATCGTAATAGTATATAACGTTATATGTTATATCGTAATACTATATAACGTTATACGTTATATCGTAATACTATATAACGTTATACGTTATATCCTAATAGCATATAACGTTATACGTTATATCGTAATAGTATATAACGTTATATGTTATATCGTAATACTATATAACGTTATACGTTATATCGTAATAGTATATAACGTTATATGTTATATCGTAATAACATATAACGCTATACGTTATATCGTAATACTATATAACGTTATACGTTATATCGTAATACTATATAACGTTATACGTTATATCGTAATAGCATATAACGTTATACGTTATATCGTAATACTATATAACGTTATACGTTATATCATAGTAGTATATAACGTTATACGTTATATCGTAATAGTATATAACGTTATATGTTATATCGTAATAGCATATAACGTTATACGTTATATCGTAATAGTATATAACGTTATACGTGATATCGTAATAGCATATAACGTTATACGTTATATCGTAATAGTATATAACGTTATACGTTATATCGTAATAGCATATAACGTTATACGTTATATCGTAATAGCATATAACGTTATACGTTATATCGTAATAGCATATAACGTTATACGTTATATCGTAATAGCATATAACGTTATACGTTTAATCGTAATAGTATATAACGTTATACGTTATATCGTAATAGCATATAACGTTATACGTTATATCGTAATAGCATATAACGTTATACGTTATATAGTAATAGCATATAACGTTATACGTTATATCGTAATAGCATATAACGTTATACGTTATATCGTAATACTATATAACGTTATTGGATATATCATAATAGCATATAACGTTATACGCTATATCGTAATAGTATATAACGTTATACGTTATATCGTAATAGCATATGACGTTATACGTTATATCGTAATACTATATAACGTTAGTGGATATATCATAATAGCATATAACGTTATACGTTATATCGTAATAGTATATAACGTTGTATGTAATATCGTAATAGCATATAACGTTATACGTTATATCGTAATAGTTTATAACGTTATACGTTATACGTTATATCGTAATAGCATATAACGTTATACGTTATATCGTAATAGTATATAACGTTATACGTTATATCGTAATAGCATATAACGTTATACGTTATATCGTAATAGCATATAACGTTATACGTTATATCGATATACTATATAACGTTATACGTTATATCATAGTAGTATATAACGTAATACGTTATATCGTAATAGCATATAACGTTATACGTTATATCGTAATACTATATAACGTTATATGTTATATCGTAATACTATATAACGTTATACGCTATATCACAATAGCATATAACGTTATACGTTATATCGTAATAGTACATAACGTTATACGTTATATCGTAATAGCATATAGCGTTATACGTTATATCGTAATACTATATAACGTTATTGGATATATCATAATAGCATATAACGTTATACGTTATATCGTAATAGCATATAACGTTATACGTTATATCGTAATACTATATAACGTTATACGTTATATCATAGTAGAATATAACGTTATACGTTATATCGTAATAGTATATAACGTTATATGTTATACCATAATAGCATATAACGTTATACGTTATATCGTAATAGTATATAACGTTATTAGCCATATCACAATAGCATATAACGTTATACGTTATATCGTAATAGTACATAACGTTATATGTTATATCGTAATAGCATATAACGTTATACGTTATATCGTAATAGCATATAACGTTATACGTTATATCGTAATAGCATATAACGTTATACGTTATATCGTAATACTATATAACGTTATTAGCTATATCACAATAGCATATAACGTTATACGTTATATCGTAATAGTACATAACGTTATATGTTATATCGTAATAGCATATAACGTTATATGTTATATCGTAATAGCATATAACGTTATACGTTATATCGTAATACTATATAACGTTATACGTTATATCATAGTAGAATATAACGTTATACGTTATATCGTAATAGTATATAACGTTATATGTTATATCGTAATAGCATATAACGTTATACGTTATATCGTAATAGTATATAACGTTATACGTTATATCGTAATAGCATATAACGTTATACGTTATATCGTAATGGTATATAACGTTATACGTTATATCGTAATAGTACATAACGTTATACGTTATATCGTTATACTATATAACGTTATACGTTATATCATAGTAGTATATAACGTTATTAGCTATATCACAATAGCATATAACGTTAAACGTTATATCGTAATAGCATATAACGTTATACGTTATATCGTTATACTATATAACGTTATACGTTATATCATAGTAGTATCTAACGTTATTAGCTATATCACAATAGCATATAACGTTATACGATATATCGTAATAGTACATAACGTTATATGTTATATCGTAATAGCATATAACGTTATATGTTATATCGTGATAGCATATAACGTTATACGTTATATCGTAATACTATATAACGTTATACGTTATACCATAATAGCATATAACGTTATACGTTATATCGTAATAGTATATAACGTTATTAGCTATATCACAATAGCATATAACGTTATACGTTATATCGTAATAGTACATAACGTTATACGTTATATCGTAATAGCATATAGCGTTATACGTTATATCGTAATACTATATAACGTTATATGTTATATCGTAATAGCATACAACGTTATATGTTATATCGTAATAGCATATAACGTTATACGTTATATCGTAATAGAATGTAACGTTATACGTTATATCGTAATAGCATATAACGTTATACGTTATATCGTAATAGCATATAACGTTATACGTTATATCGTAATAGCATATAACGTTATATGTTATATCGTGATAGCATATAACGTTATACGTTATATCGTAATACTATATAACGTTATACGTTATATCATAGTAGAATATAACGTTATACGTTATATCGTAATAGTATATAACGTTATATGTTATATCGTAATAGCATATAACGTTATACGTTATATCGTAATAGTATATAACGTTATACGTTATATCGTAATAGCATATAACGTTATGCGTTATATCGTAATAGTATATAACGTTATACGTTATATCGTAATAGCATATAACGTTATACGTTATATCGTAATAGCATATAACGTTATACGTTATATCGTTATACTATATAACGTTATAAGTTATATCATAGTAGTATATAACGTTATTAGCTATATCACAATAGCATATAACGTTAAACGTTATATCGTAATAGTACATAACGTTATACGTTATATCGTAATAGCATATAACGTTATACGTTATATCGTAATAGAATGTAACGTTATACGTTATATCGTAATAGCATATAACGTTATACGTTATATCGTAATAGCATATAACGTTATACGTTATATCGTAATACTATATAACGTTATTGGATATATCATAATAGCATATAACGTTATACGTTATATCGTAATAGCATATAACGTTATACGTTATATCGTAATAGCATATAACGTTATACGTTATATCGTAATACTATATAACGTTATTAGCTATATCACAATAGCATATAACGTTATACGATATATCGTAATAGTACATAACGTTATATGTTATATCGTAATAGCATATAACGTTATATGTTATATCGTGATAGCATATAACGTTATACGTTATATCGTAATACTATATAACGTTATACGTTATATCATAGTAGAATATAACGTTATACGTTATATCGTAATAGCATATAACGTTATACGTTATATCGTAATAGCATATAACGTTATACGTTATATCGTAATACTATATAACGTTATATGTTATATCGTAATACTATATAACGTTATACGCTATATCGTAATAGTATATAACGTTATACGTTATATCGTAATAGCATATAACGTTATACGTTATATCGTAATTGCATATAGCGTTATACGTTATATCATAATAGCATATAACGTTATACGTTATATCGTAATAGTATATAACGTTATTAGCTATATCACAATAGCATATAACGTTATACGTTATATCGTAATAGTACATAACGTTATACGTTATATCGTAATAGCATATAACGTTATACGTTGTATCGTAATACTATATAACGTTATATGTTATATCGTAAAAGCATATAACGTTATATGTTATATCGTAATAGCATATAACGTTATACGTTATATCGTAATAGTATGTAACGTTATACGTTATATCGTAATAGCATATAACGTTATACGTTATATCGTAATACTATATAACGTTATACGTTATATCGTAATAGTATATAACGTTATATGTTATATCGTAATAACATATAACGCTATACGTTATATCGAAATACTATATAACGTTATACGTTATATCGTAATAGCATATAACGTTATACGTTATATCGTAATAGAATGTAACGTTATACGTTATATCGTAATAGCATATAACGTTATACGTTATATCGTAATAGCATATAACGTTATACGTTATATCGTAATACTATATAACGTTATTGGATATATCATAATAGCATATAACGTTATACGTTATATCGTAATAGCATATAACGTTATACGTTATATCGTAATAGCATATAACGTTATACGTTATATCGTAATACTATATAACGTTATTAGCTATATCACAATAGCATATAACGTTATACGTTATATCGTAATAGTACATAACGTTATACGTTATATCGTAATAGCATATAGCGTTATACGTTATATCGTAATACTATATAACGTTATATGTTATATCGTAATAGCATATAACGTTATATGTTATATCGTAATAGCATATAACGTTATACGTTATATCGTAATACTATATAACGTTATACGTTATATCATAGTAGTATATAACGTTATACGTTATATCGTAATAGTATATAACGTTATATGTTATATCGTAATAGCATATAACGTTATACGTTATATCGTAATAGTATATAACGTTATACGTTATATCGTAATAGCATATAACGTTATACGTTATATCGTAATAGTATTTAACGTTATACGTTATATCGTAATAGCATATAACGTTATACGTTATATCGTAATAGCATATAACGTTATACGTTATATCGTTATACTATATAACGTTATACGTTATATCATAGTAGTATATAACGTTATACGTTATATCGTAATAGCATATAACGTTATACGTTATATCGTAAGACTATATAACGTTATATGTTATATCGTAATACTATATAACGTTATACGCTATATCGTAATAGTATATAACGTTATACGTTATATCGTAATAGCATATAACGTTATACGTTATATCGTAATAGCATATAGCGTTATACGTTACATCATAATAGCATATAACGTTATACGTTATATCCTAATAGCATATAACGTTATACGTTATATCGTAATAGTATATAACGTTATATGTTATATCGTATTACGATATAACGTATAACGTTATATCGTAATAGTATATAACGTTATATGTTATATCGTAATAACATATAACGCTATACGTTATATCGTAATACTATATAACGTTATACGTTATATCGTAATAGCATATAACGTTATACGTTATATGGTAATAGCATATAACGTTATACGTTATATCGTAATACTATATAACGTTATACGTTATATCCTAATAGCATATAACGTTATACGTTATATCGTAATAGTATATAACGTTATATGTTATATCGTAATACTATATAACGTATAACGTTATATCGTAATAGTATATAACGTTATATGTTATATCGTAATAACATATAACGCTATACGTTATATCGTAATACTATATAACGTTATACGTTATATCGTAATAGCATATAACGTTATACGTTATATGGTAATAGCATATAACGTTATACGTTATATCGTAATAGCATATAACGTTATACGTTATATCGTAATAGCATATAACGTTATACGTTGTATCGTAATAGCATATAACGTTATACGCTATATCGTAATACTATATAACGTTATTAGCTATATCACAATAGCATATAACGTTATACGTTATATCGTAATAGTACATAACGTTATATGTTATATCGTAATAGCATATAACGTTATATGTTATATCGTGATAGCATATAACGTTATACGTTATATCGTAATACTATATAACGTTATACGTTATATCATAGTAGAATATAACGTTATACGTTATATCGTAATAGTATATAACGTTATATGTTATATCGTAATAGCATATAACGTTATACGTTATATCGTAATAGTATATAACGTTATACGATATATCGTAATAGCATATAACGTTATACGTTATATCGTAATAGTATATAACGTTATACGTTATATCGTAATAGCATATAACGTTATACGTTATATCGTAATAGCATATAACGTTATACGTTATATCGTTATACTATATAACGTTATACGTTATATCATAGTAGTATATAACGTTATACGCTATATCGTAATAGTATATAACGTTATACGTTATATCGTAATAGTATATAACGTTATACGTTATATCGTAATAGCATATAACGTTATACGTTATATCGTAATAGCATATAACGTTATACGTTATATCGTAATAGTATATAACGTTATACGTTATATCATAGTAGTATATAACGTTATACGTTATATCGTAATAGCATATAACGTTATACGTTATATCGTAATACTATATAACGTTATATGTTATATCGTAATACTATATATCGTTATACGCTATATCGTAATAGTATATAACGTTATACGTTATATCGTAATAGCATATAACGTTATACGTTATATCGTAATAGCATATAGCGTTATACGTTATATCATAATAGCATATAACGTTATACGTTATATCGTAATAGTATATAACGTTATTAGCTATATCACAATAGCATATAACGTTATAAGTTATATCGTAATAGTACATAACGTTATATGTTATATCGTAATAGCATATAACGTTATATGTTATATCGTAATAGCATATAACGTTATACGTTATATCGTAATACTATATAACGTTATTAGCTATATCACAATAGCATATAACGTTATACGTTATATCGTAATAGTACATAACGTTATATGTTATATCGTAATAGCATATAACGTTATATGTTATATCGTAATAGCATATAACGTTATACGTTATATCGTAATACTATATAATGTTATACGTTATATCATAGTAGAATATAACGTTATACGTTATATCGTAATAGTATATAACGTTATATGTTATATCGTAATAGCATATAACGTTATACGTTATATCGTAATAGTATATAACGTTATACGTTATATCGTAATAGCATATAACGTTATACGTTATATCGTAATGGTATATAACGTTATACGTTATATCGTAATAGTACATAACGTTATACGTTATATCGTTATACTATATAACGTTATACGTTATATCATAGTAGTATATAACGTTATTAGCTATATCACAATAGCATATAACGTTAAACGTTATATCGTAATAGCATATAACGTTATACGTTATATCGTTATACTATATAACGTTATACGTTATATCATAGTAGTATCTAACGTTATTAGCTATATCACAATAGCATATAACGTTATACGATATATCGTAATAGTACATAACGTTATATGTTATATCGTAATAGCATATAACGTTATATGTTATATCGTGATAGCATATAACGTTATACGTTATATCGTAATACTATATAACGTTATACGTTATACCATAATAGCATATAACGTTATACGTTATATCGTAATAGTATATAACGTTATTAGCTATATCACAATAGCATATAACGTTATACGTTATATCGTAATAGTACATAACGTTATACGTTATATCGTAATAGCATATAGCGTTATACGTTATATCGTAATACTATATAACGTTATATGTTATATCGTAATAGCATATAACGTTATATGTTATATCGTAATAGCATATAACGTTATACGTTATATCGTAATAGAATGTAACGTTATACGTTATATCGTAATAGCATATAACGTTATACGTTATATCGTAATAGCATATAACGTTATACGTTATATCGTAATAGCATATAACGTTATATGTTATATCGTGATAGCATATAACGTTATACGTTATATCGTAATACTATATAACGTTATACGTTATATCATAGTAGAATATAACGTTATACGTTATATCGTAATAGTATATAACGTTATATGTTATATCGTAATAGCATATAACGTTATACGTTATATCGTAATAGTATATAACGTTATACGTTATATCGTAATAGCATATAACGTTATGCGTTATATCGTAATAGTATATAACGTTATACGTTATATCGTAATAGCATATAACGTTATACGTTATATCGTAATAGCATATAACGTTATACGTTATATCGTTATACTATATAACGTTATAAGTTATATCATAGTAGTATATAACGTTATTAGCTATATCACAATAGCATATAACGTTAAACGTTATATCGTAATAGTACATAACGTTATACGTTATATCGTAATAGCATATAACGTTATACGTTATATCGTAATAGAATGTAACGTTATACGTTATATCGTAATAGCATATAACGTTATACGTTATATCGTAATAGCATATAACGTTATACGTTATATCGTAATACTATATAACGTTATTGGATATATCATAATAGCATATAACGTTATACGTTATATCGTAATAGCATATAACGTTATACGTTATATCGTAATAGCATATAACGTTATACGTTATATCGTAATACTATATAACGTTATTAGCTATATCACAATAGCATATAACGTTATACGATATATCGTAATAGTACATAACGTTATATGTTATATCGTAATAGCATATAACGTTATATGTTATATCGTGATAGCATATAACGTTATACGTTATATCGTAATACTATATAACGTTATACGTTATATCATAGTAGAATATAACGTTATACGTTATATCGTAATAGCATATAACGTTATACGTTATATCGTAATAGCATATAACGTTATACGTTATATCGTAATACTATATAACGTTATATGTTATATCGTAATACTATATAACGTTATACGCTATATCGTAATAGTATATAACGTTATACGTTATATCGTAATAGCATATAACGTTATACGTTATATCGTAATTGCATATAGCGTTATACGTTATATCATAATAGCATATAACGTTATACGTTATATCGTAATAGTATATAACGTTATTAGCTATATCACAATAGCATATAACGTTATACGTTATATCGTAATAGTACATAACGTTATACGTTATATCGTAATAGCATATAACGTTATACGTTGTATCGTAATACTATATAACGTTATATGTTATATCGTAAAAGCATATAACGTTATATGTTATATCGTAATAGCATATAACGTTATACGTTATATCGTAATAGTATGTAACGTTATACGTTATATCGTAATAGCATATAACGTTATACGTTATATCGTAATAGCATATAACGTTATACGTTATATCGTAATACTATATAACGTTATACGTTATATCGTAATAGTATATAACGTTATATGTTATATCGTAATAACATATAACGCTATACGTTATATCGAAATACTATATAACGTTATACGTTATATCGTAATAGCATATAACGTTATACGTTATATCGTAATAGAATGTAACGTTATACGTTATATCGTAATAGCATATAACGTTATACGTTATATCGTAATAGCATATAACGTTATACGTTATATCGTAATACTATATAACGTTATTGGATATATCATAATAGCATATAACGTTATACGTTATATCGTAATAGCATATAACGTTATACGTTATATCGTAATAGCATATAACGTTATACGTTATATCGTAATACTATATAACGTTATTAGCTATATCACAATAGCATATAACGTTATACGTTATATCGTAATAGTACATAACGTTATACGTTATATCGTAATAGCATATAGCGTTATACGTTATATCGTAATACTATATAACGTTATATGTTATATCGTAATAGCATATAACGTTATATGTTATATCGTAATAGCATATAACGTTATACGTTATATCGTAATACTATATAACGTTATACGTTATATCATAGTAGTATATAACGTTATACGTTATATCGTAATAGTATATAACGTTATATGTTATATCGTAATAGCATATAGCGTTATACGTTATATCGTAATAGTATATAACGTTATACGTTATATCGTAATAGCATATAACGTTATACGTTATATCGTAATAGTATTTAACGTTATACGTTATATCGTAATAGCATATAACGTTATACGTTATATCGTAATAGCATATAACGTTATACGTTATATCGTTATACTATATAACGTTATACGTTATATCATAGTAGTATATAACGTTATACGTTATATCGTAATAGCATATAACGTTATACGTTATATCGTAAGACTATATAACGTTATATGTTATATCGTAATACTATATAACGTTATACGCTATATCGTAATAGTATATAACGTTATACGTTATATCGTAATAGCATATAACGTTATACGTTATATCGTAATAGCATATAGCGTTATACGTTACATCATAATAGCATATAACGTTATACGTTATATCCTAATAGCATATAACGTTATACGTTATATCGTAATAGTATATAACGTTATATGTTATATCGTAATACTATATAACGTATAACGTTATATCGTAATAGTATATAACGTTATATGTTATATCGTAATAACATATAACGCTATACGTTATATCGTAATACTATATAACGTTATACGTTATATCGTAATAGCATATAACGTTATACGTTATATGGTAATAGCATATAACGTTATACGTTATATCGTAATACTATATAACGTTATACGTTATATCCTAATAGCATATAACGTTATACGTTATATCGTAATAGTATATAACGTTATATGTTATATAGTATTACGATATAACGTATAACGTTATATCGTAATAGTATATAACGTTATATGTTATATCGTAATAACATATAACGCTATACGTTATATCGTAATACTATATAACGTTATACGTTATATCGTAATAGCATATAACGTTATACGTTATATGGTAATAGCATATAACGTTATACGTTATATCGTAATAGCATATAACGTTATACGTTATATCGTAATAGCATATAACGTTATACGTTGTATCGTAATAGCATATAACGTTATACGCTATATCGTAATACTATATAACGTTATTAGCTATATCACAATAGCATATAACGTTATACGTTATATCGTAATAGTACATAACGTTATATGTTATATCGTAATAGCATATAACGTTATATGTTATATCGTGATAGCATATAACGTTATACGTTATATCGTAATACTATATAACGTTATACGTTATATCATAGTAGAATATAACGTTATACGTTATATCGTAATAGTATATAACGTTATATGTTATATCGTAATAGCATATAACGTTATACGTTATATCGTAATAGTATATAACGTTATACGATATATCGTAATAGCATATAACGTTATACGTTATATCGTAATAGTATATAACGTTATACGTTATATCGTAATAGCATATAACGTTATACGTTATATCGTAATAGCATATAACGTTATACGTTATATCGTTATACTATATAACGTTATACGTTATATCATAGTAGTATATAACGTTATACGCTATATCGTAATAGTATATAACGTTATACGTTATATCGTAATAGTATATAACGTTATACGTTATATCGTAATAGTATATAACGTTATACGTTATATCGTAATAGCATATAACGTTATACGTTATATCGTAATAGTATATAACGTTATACGTTATATCATAGTAGTATATAACGTTATACGTTATATCGTAATAGCATATAACGTTATACGTTATATCGTAATACTATATAACGTTATATGTTATATCGTAATACTATATATCGTTATACGCTATATCGTAATAGTATATAACGTTATACGTTATATCGTAATAGCATATAACGTTATACGTTATATCGTAATAGCATATAGCGTTATACGTTATATCATAATAGCATATAACGTTATACGTTATATCGTAATAGTATATAACGTTATTAGCTATATCACAATAGCATATAACGTTATAAGTTATATCGTAATAGTACATAACGTTATACGTTATAACGTAATAGCATATAACGTTATACGTTATATCGTAATACTATATAACGTTATATGTTATATCGTAAAAGCATATAACGTTATATGTTATATCGTAATAGCATATAACGTTATACGTTATATCGTAATAGTATGTAACGTTATACGTTATATCGTAATAGCATATAACGTTATACGTTATATCGTAATAGCATATAACGTTATACGTTATATCGTAATACTATATAACGTTATACGTTATATCGTAATAGCATATAACGTTATACGTTATATCGTAATAGCATATAACGTTGTACGTTATATCGTAATAGTATGTAACGTTATACGTTATATCGTAATAGCATATAACGTTATACGTTATATCGTAATAGCATATAACGTTATACGTTATCTCGTAATACTATATAACGTTATACGTTATATCGTAATAGCATATAACGTTATACGTTATATCGTAATACTATATAACGTTATACGTTATATCCTAATAGCATATAACGTTATACGTTATATCGTAATAGTATATAACGTTATATGTTATATCGTAATACTATATAACGTTAGACGTTATATCGTAATAGTATATAACGTTATATGTTATATCGTAATAACATATAACGCTATACGTTATATCGTAATAGCATATAACGTTATACGTTATATCGTAATAGCATATAACGTTATACGTTATATAGTAATAGCATATAACGTTATACGTTATATCGTAATACTATATAACGTTATACGTTATATCATAGTAGTATATAACGTTATACGTTATATCGTAATAGCATATAACGTTATACCTTATATCGTAATACTATATAACGTTATATGTTATATCGTAATACTATATAACGTTATACGCTATATCGTAATAGTATATAACGTTATACGTTATATCGTAATAGCATATAACGTTATACGTTATATCGTAATAGCATATAGCGTTATACGTTATACCATAATAGCATATAACGTCATACGTTATATCGTAATAGCATATAACGTTATACGTTATATCGTAATAGCATATAACGTTATACGTTATATAGTAATAGCATATAACGTTATACGTTATATCGTAATAGCATATAACGTTATACGTTATATCGTAATACTATATAACGTTATTGGATATATCATAATAGCATATAACGTTATACGCTATATCGTAATAGTATATAACGTTATACGTTATATCGTAATAGCATATAACGTTATACGTTATATCGTAATACTATATAACGTTAGTGGATATATCATAATAGCATATAACGTTATACGTTATATCGTAATAGTATATAACGTTGTATGTTATATCGTAATAGCATATAACGTTATACGTTATATCGTAATAGTATATAACGTTATACGTTATATCGTAATAGCATATAACGTTATACGTTATATCGTAGTAGTATATAACGTTATACGTTATATCGTAATAGCATATAACGTTATACGTTATATCGTAATAGCATATAACGTTATACGTTATATCGATATACTATATAACGTTATACGTTATATCATAGTAGTATATAACGTTATACGTTATATCGTAATAGCATATAGCGTTATACGTTATATCGTAATACTATATAACGTTATATGTTATATCGTAATACTATATAACGTTATACGCTATATCGTAATAGTATATAACGTTATACGTTATATCGTAATAGCATATAACGTTATACGTTATATCGTAATAGCATATAGCGTTATACGTTATATCTTAATAGCATATAACGTTATACGTTATATCGTAATAGTATATAACGTTATTAGCTATATCACAATAGCATATAACGTTATACGTTATATCGTAATAGCATATAACGTTATACGTTATATCGTAATACTATATAACGTTATTAGCTATATCACAATAGCATATAACGTTATACGTTATATCGTAATAGTACATAACGTTATACGTTATATCGTAATAGCATATAGCGTTATACGTTATATCGTAATACTATATAACGTTGTATGTTATATCGTAATAGTACATAACGTTATACGTTATATCGTAATAGCATATAGCGTTATACGTTATATCGTAATAGTATATAACGTTGTATGTTATATCGTAATAGCATATAACGTTATACGTTATATCGTAATAGCATATAACGTTATACTTTATATCGTAATACTATATAACGTTAGGGGATATATCATAATAGCATATAACGTTATACGTTATATCGTAATAGTATATAACGTTGTATGTTATATCGTAATAGCATATAACGTTATACGTTATATCGTAATAGTATATAACGTTATACGTTATATCGTAATAGCATATAACGTTATACGTTATATCGTAATAGTATATAACGTTATACGTTATATCGTAATAGCATATAACGTTATACGTTATATCGTAATAGCATATAACGTTATACGTTATATCGATATACTATATAACGTTATACGTTATATCATAGTAGTATATAACGTTATACGTTATATCGTAATAGCATATAACGTTATACGTTATATCGTAATACTATATAACGTTATATGTTATATCGTAATACTATATAACGTTATACGCCATATCGTAATAGTATATAACGTTATACGTTATATCGTAATAGCATATAACGTTATACGTTATATCGTAATAGCATATAGCGTTATACGTTATACCATAATAGCATATAACGTTATACGTTATATCGTAATAGTATATAACGTTATTAGCTATATCACAATAGCATATAACGTTATACGTTATATCGTAATAGTACATAACGTTATACGTTATATCGTAATAGCATATAGCGTTATACGTTATATCGTAATACTATATAACGTTATATGTTATATCGTAATAGCATATAACGTTATATGTTATATCGTAATAGCATATAACGTTATACGGTATATCGTAATAGAATGTAACGTTATACGTTATATCGTAATAGCATATAACGTTATACGTTATATCGTAATAGCATATAACGTTATACGTTATATCGTAATACTATATAACGTTATGGGATATATCATAATAGCATATAACGTTATACGTTATATCGTAATAGCATATAACGTTATACGTTATATCGTAATAGCATATAACGTTATACGTTATATCGTAATACTATATAACGTTATTAGCTATATCACAATAGCATATAACGTTATACGTTATATCGTAATAGTACATAACGTTATATGTTATATCGTAATAGCATATAACGTTATATGTTATATCGTGATAGCATATAACGTTATACGTTATATCGTAATACTATATAACGTTATACGTTATATCATAGTAGAATATAACGTTATACGTTATATCGTAATAGTATATAACGTTATATGTTATATCGTAATAGCATATAACGTTATACGTTATATCGTAATAGTATATAACGTTATACGTTATATCGTAATAGCATATAACGTTATACGTTATATCGTAATAGTATATAACGTTATACGTTATATCGTAATAGCATATAACGTTATACGTTATATCGTAATAGCATATAACGTTATACGTTATATCGTAATAGCATATAACGTTATACGTTATATCGTTATACTATATAACGTTATACGTTATATCATAGTAGTATATAACGTTATACGCTATATCGTAATAGTATATAACGTTATACGTTATATCGTAATAGCATATAACGTTATACGTTATATCGTAATAGCATATAGCGTTATACGTTATATCATAATAGCATATAACGTTATACGTTATATCGTAATAGTATATAACGTTATACGTTATATCGTAATAGTATATAACGTTATACGTTATATCGTAATAGCATATAACGTTATACGTTATATCGTAATAGTATATAACGTTATACGTTATATCATAGTAGTATATAACGTTATACGTTATATCGTAATAGCATATAACGTTATACGTTATATCGTAATACTATATAACGTTATATGTTATATCGTAATACTATATAACGTTATACGCTATACCGTAATAGTATATAACGTTATACGTTATATCGTAATAGCATATAACGTTATACGTTATATCGTAATAGCATATAGCGTTATACGTTATATCATAATAGCATATAACGTTATACGTTATATCGTAATAGTATATAACGTTATTAGCTATATCACAATAGCATATAACGTTATACGTTATATCGTAATAGTACATAACGTTATACGTTATATCGTAATAGCATATAACGTTATACGTTATTTCGTAATACTATATAACGTTATATGTTATATCGTAAAAGCATATAACGTTATATGTTATATCGTAATAGCATATAACGTTATACGTTATATCGTAATAGTATGTAACGTTATACGTTATATCGTAATAGCATATAACGTTATACGTTATATCGTAATAGCATATAACGTTATACGTTATATCGTAATACTATATAACGTTATACGTTATATCGTAATAGTATATAACGTTATATGTTATATCGTAATAATATATAACGCTATACGTTATATCGAAATACTATATAACGTTATACGTTATATCGTAATAGCATATAACGTTATACGTTATATCGTAATAGAATGTAACGTTATACGTTATATCGTAATAGCATATAACGTTATACGTTATATCGTAATAGCATATAACGTTATACGTTATATCGTAATACTATATAACGTTATTGGATATATCATAATAGCATATAACGTTATACGTTATATCGTAATAGCATATAACGTTATACGTTATATCGTAATAGCATATAACGTTATACGTTATATCGTAATAGCATATAATGTTATACGTTATATCGTAATACTATATAACGTTATTAGCTATATCACAATAGCATATAACGTTATACGTTATATCGTAATAGTACATAACGTTATACGTTATATCGTAATAGCATATAGCGTTATACGTTATATCGTAATACTATATAACGTTATATGTTATATCGTAATAGCATATAACGTTATATGTTATATCGTAATAGCATATAACGTTATACGTTATATCGTAATACTATATAACGTTATACGTTATATCATAGTAGTATATAACGTTATACGTTATATCGTAATAGTATATAACGTTATATGTTATATCGTAATAGCATATAACGTTATACGTTATATCGTAATAGTATATAACGTTATACGTTATATCGTAATAGCATATAACGTTATACGTTATATCGTAATAGTATATAACGTTATACGTTATATCGTAATAGCATATAACGTTATACGTTATATCGTAATAGCATATAATGTTATACGTTATATCGTTATACTATATAACGTTATACGTTATATCATAGTAGTATATAACGTTATACGTTATATCGTAATAGCATATAACGTTATACGTTATATCGTAAGACTATATAACGTTATATGTTATATCGTAATACTATATAACGTTATACGCTATATCGTAATAGTATATAACGTTATACGTTATATCGTAATAGCATATAACGTTATACGTTATATCGTAATACTATATAACGTTATATGTTATATCGTAATACTATATAACGTTATACGCTATATCGTAATAGTATATAACGTTATACGTTATATCGTAATAGCATATAACGTTATACGTTATATCGTAATAGCATATAGCGTTATACGTTATATCATAATAGCATATAACGTTATACGTTATATCGTAATAGTATATAACGTTATTAGCTATATCACAATAGCATATAACGTTATACGTTATATCGTAATAGTACATAACGTTATACGTTATATCGTGATAGCATATAACGTTATACGTTATATCGTAATACTATATAACGTTATATGTTATATCGTAAAAGCATATAACGTTATATGTTATATCGTAATAGCATATAACGTTATACGTTATATCGTAATAGTATGTAACGTTATACGTTATATCGTAATAGCATATAACGTTATACGTTATATCGTAATAGCATATAACGTTATACGTTATATCGTAATACTATATAACGTTATACGTTATATCGTAATAGTATATAACGTTATATGTTATATCGTAATAACATATAACGCTATACGTTATATCGAAATACTATATAACGTTATATGTTATATCGTAATAACATATAACGTTATACGCTATATCGTAATAGTATATAACGTTATACGTTATATCGTAATAGCATATAACGTTATACGTTATATCGTAATAGCATATAGCGTTATACGTTACATCATAATAGCATATAACGTTATACGTTATATCCTAATAGCATATAACGTTATACGTTATATCGTAATAGTATATAACGTTATATGTTATATCGTAATACTATATAACGTTATACGTTATATCGTAATAGTATATAACGTTATATGTTATATCGTAATAACATATAACGCTATACGTTATATCGTAATAGTATATAACGTTATATGTTATATCGTAATAACATATAACGCTATACGTTATATCGTAATAGCATATAACGTTATACGTTATATCGTAATAGCATATAACGTTATACGTTTTATCGTAATAGCATATAACGTTATACGTTATATCGTAATACTATATAACGTTATACGTTATATCATAGTAGTATATAACGTTATACGTTATATCGTAATAGTATATAACGTTATATGTTATATCGTAATAGCATATAACGTTATACGTTATATCGTAATAGTATATAACGTTATACGTGATATCGTAATAGCGTATAACGTTATACGTTATATCGTAATAGTATATAACGTTATACGTTATATCGTAATAGCATATAACGTTATACGTTATATCGTAATAGCATATAACGTTATACGTTATATCGTAATAGCATATAACGTTATACGTTATATCGTAATAGCATATAACGTTATACGTTTAATCGTAATAGTATATAACGTTATACGTTATATCGTAATAGCATATAACGTAATACGTTATATCGTAATAGCATATAACGTTATACGTTATATAGTAATAGCATATAACGTTATACGTTATATCGTAATAGCATATAACGTTATACGTTATATCGTAATACTATATAACGTTATTGGATATATCATAATAGCATATAACGTTATACGCTATATCGTAATAGTATATAACGTTATACGTTATATCGTAATAGCATATAACGTTATACTTTATATCGTAATACTATATAACGTTAGTGGATATATCATAATAGCATATAACGTTATACGTTATATCGTAATAGTATATAACGTTGTATGTTATATCGTAATAGCATATAACGTTATACGTTATATCGTAATAGCATATAACGTTATACGTTATATCGTAATACTATATAACGTTATTAGCTATATCACAATAGCATATAACGTTATACGATATATCGTAATAGTACATAACGTTATATGTTATATCGTAATAGCATATAACGTTATATGTTATATCGTGATAGCATATAACGTTATACGTTATATCGTAATACTATATAACGTTATACGTTATATCATAGTAGAATATAACGTTATACGTTATATCGTAATAGTATATAACGTTATATGTTATATCGTAATAGCATATAACGTTATACGTTATATCGTAATAGTATATAACGTTATACGTTATATCGTAATAGCATATAACGTTATGCGTTATATCGTAATAGTATATAACGTTATACGTTATATCGTAATAGCATATAACGTTATACGTTATATCGTAATAGCATATAACGTTATACGTTATATCGTTATACTATATAACGTTATACGTTATATCATAGTAGTATATGACGTTATACGCTATATCGTAATAGCATATAACGTTATACGTTATATCGTAATACTATATAACGTTATATGTTATATCGTAATACTATATAACGTTATACGCTATATCGTAATAGTATATAACGTTATACGTTATATCGTAATAGCATATAACGTTATACGTTATATCGTAATAGCATATAGCGTTATACGTTATATCATAATAGCATATAACGTTATACGTTATATCGTAATAGTATATAACGTTATTAGCTATATCACAATAGCATATAACGTTATACGTTATATCGTAATAGTACATAACGTTATACGTTATATCGTAATAGCATATAACGTTATACGTTATATCGTAATACTATATAACGTTATATGTTATATCGTAAAAGCATATAACGTTATATGTTATATCGTAATAGCATATAACGTTATACGTTATATCGTAATAGTATGTAACGTTATACGTTATATCGTAATAGCATATAACGTTATACGTTATATCGTAATAGCATATAACGTTATACGTTATATCGTAATACTATATAACGTTATACGTTATATCGTAATAGTATATAACGTTATATGTTATATCGTAATAACATATAACGCTATACGCTATATCGAAATACTATATAACGTTATACGTTATATCGTAATAGCATATAACGTTATACGTTATATCGTAATAGAATGTAACGTTATACGTTATATCGTAATAGCATATAACGTTATACGTTATATCGTAATAGCATATAACGTTATACGTTATATCGTAATACTATATAACGTTATTGGATATATCATAATAGCATATAACGTTATACGTTATATCGTAATAGCATATAACGTTATACGTTATATCGTAATAGCATATAACGTTATACGTTATATCGTAATAGCATATAACGTTATACGTTATATCGTAATAGCATATAACGTTATACGTTATATCGTAATACTATATAACGTTATTAGCTATATCACAATAGCATATAACGTTATACGTTATATCGTAATAGTACATAACGTTATACGTTATATCGTAATAGCATATAGCGTTATACGTTATATCGTAATACTATATAACGTTATATGTTATATCGTAATAGCATATAACGTTATATGTTATATCGTAATAGCATATAACGTTATACGTTATATCGTAATGCTATATAACGTTATACGTTATATCATAGTAGTATATAACGTTATACGTTATATCGTAATAGTATATAACGTTATATGTTATATCGTAATAGCATATAACGTTATACGTTATATCGTAATAGCATATAACGTTATACGTTATATCGTAAGACTATATAACGTTATATGTTATATCGTAATACTATATAACGTTATACGTTATATCGTAATAGCATATAACGTTATACGTTATATCGTAATAGCATATAACGTTATACGTTATATCGTTATACTATATAACGTTATACGTTATATCATAGTAGTATATAACGTTATACGTTATATCGTAATAGCATATAACGTTATACGTTATATCGTAAGACTATATAACGTTATATGTTATATCGTAATACTATATAACGTTATACGTTATATCGTAATAGCATATAGCGTTATACGTTACATCATAATAGCATATAACGTTATACGTTATATCGTAATAGTATATAACGTTATACGTTATATCGTAATACTATATAACGTTATACGTTATATCGTAATAGCATATAACGTTATACGTTATATCGTAATACTATATAACGTTATACGTTATATCCTAATAGCATATAACGTTATACGTTATATCGTAATAGTATATAACGTTATATGTTATATCGTAATACTATATAACGTTATACGTTATATCGTAATACTATATAACGTTATACGTTATATCCTAATAGCATATAACGTTATACGTTATATCGTAATAGTATA
Source organism: Bombus terrestris (assembly GCF_910591885.1). NCBI lineage: Eukaryota > Metazoa > Arthropoda > Insecta > Hymenoptera > Apidae > Bombus > Bombus terrestris. Next base: position 18,667,531 of record NC_063278.1, read on the forward strand.
TAACGTTATATGTTATATCGTAATACTATATAACGTTATACGTTATATCGTAATAGTATATAACGTTATATGTTATATCGTAATAACATATAACGCTATACGTTATATCGTAATACTATATAACGTTATACGTTATATCGTAATACTATATAACGTTATACGTTATATCGTAATAGCATATAACGTTATACGTTATATCGTAATACTATATAACGTTATACGTTATATCATAGTAGTATATAACGTTATACGTTATATCGTAATAGTATATAACGTTATATGTTATATCGTAATAGCATATAACGTTATACGTTATATCGTAATAGTATATAACGTTATACGTGATATCGTAATAGCATATAACGTTATACGTTATATCGTAATAGTATATAACGTTATACGTTATATCGTAATAGCATATAACGTTATACGTTATATCGTAATAGCATATAACGTTATACGTTATATCGTAATAGCATATAACGTTATACGTTATATCGTAATAGCATATAACGTTATACGTTTAATCGTAATAGTATATAACGTTATACGTTATATCGTAATAGCATATAACGTTATACGTTATATCGTAATAGCATATAACGTTATACGTTATATAGTAATAGCATATAACGTTATACGTTATACCATAATAGCATATAACGTTATACGTTATATCGTAATAGTATATAACATTATTAGCTATATCACAATAGCATATAACGTTATACGTTATATCGTAATAGTACATAACGTTATACGTTATATCGTAATAGCATATAGCGTTATACGTTATATCGTAATACTATATAACGTTATTGGATATATCATAATAGCATATAACGTTATACGTTATATCGTAATAGCATATAACGTTATACGTTATATCGTAATAGTATATAACGTTATATGTTATATCGTAATAACATATAACGCTATACGTTATATCGTAATACTATATAACGTTATACGTTATATCGTAATACTATATAACGTTAGTGGATATATCATAATAGCATATAACGTTATACGTTATATCGTAATAGTATATAACGTTGTATGTAATATCGTAATAGCATATAACGTTATACGTTATATCGTAATAGTTTATAACGTTATACGTTATACGTTATATCGTAATAGCATATAACGTTATACGTTATATCGTAATAGTATATAACGTTATACGTTATATCGTAATAGCATATAACGTTATACGTTATATCGTAATAGCATATAACGTTATACGTTATATCGATATACTATATAACGTTATACGTTATATCATAGTAGTATATAACGTAATACGTTATATCGTAATAGCATATAACGTTATACGTTATATCGTAATACTATATAACGTTATATGTTATATCGTAATACTATATAACGTTATACGCTATATCGTAATAGTATATAACGTTATACGTTATATCGTAATAGCATATAACGTTATACGTTATATCGTAATAGCATATAGCGTTATACGTTATACCATAATAGCATATAACGTTATACGTTATATCGTAATAGTATATAACGTTATACGTTATATCGTAATAGCATATAACGTTATACGTTATATCGTAATAGCATATAACGTTATACGTTATATCGTAATAGCATATAACGTTATACGTTATATCGTAATAGCATATAACGTTATACGTTTAATCGTAATAGTATATAACGTTATACGTTATATCGTAATAGCATATAACGTTATACGTTATATCGTAATAGCATATAACGTTATACGTTATATAGTAATAGCATATAACGTTATACGTTATACCATAATAGCATATAACGTTATACGTTATATCGTAATAGTATATAACATTATTAGCTATATCACAATAGCATATAACGTTATACGTTATATCGTAATAGTACATAACGTTATACGTTATATCGTAATAGCATATAGCGTTATACGTTATATCGTAATACTATATAACGTTATTGGATATATCATAATAGCATATAACGTTATACGTTATATCGTAATACTATATAACGTTATTGGATATATCATAATAGCATATAACGTTATACGCTATATCGTAATAGTATATAACGTTATACGTTATATCGTAATAGCATATGACGTTATACGTTATATCGTAATACTATATAACGTTAGTGGATATATCATAATAGCATATAACGTTATACGTTATATCGTAATAGTATATAACGTTGTATGTAATATCGTAATAGCATATAACGTTATACGTTATATCGTAATAGTTTATAACGTTATACGTTATACGTTATATCGTAATAGCATATAACGTTATACGTTATATCGTAATAGTATATAACGTTATACGTTATATCGTAATAGCATATAACGTTATACGTTATATCGTAATAGCATATAACGTTATACGTTATATCGATATACTATATAACGTTATACGTTATATCATAGTAGTATATAACGTAATACGTTATATCGTAATAGCATATAACGTTATACGTTATATCGTAATACTATATAACGTTATATGTTATATCGTAATACTATATAACGTTATACGCTATATCGTAATAGTATATAACGTTATACGTTATATCGTAATAGCATATAACGTTATACGTTATATCGTAATAGCATATAGCGTTATACGTTATACCATAATAGCATATAACGTTATACGTTATATCGTAATAGTATATAACATTATTAGCTATATCACAATAGCATATAACGTTATACGTTATATCGTAATAGTACATAACGTTATACGTTATATCGTAATAGCATATAGCGTTATACGTTATATCGTAATACTATATAACGTTATTGGATATATCATAATAGCATATAACGTTATACGTTATATCGTAATAGCATATAACGTTATACGTTATATCGTAATACTATATAACGTTATACGTTATATCATAGTAGAATATAACGTTATACGTTATATCGTAATAGTATATAACGTTATATGTTATACCATAATAGCATATAACGTTATACGTTATATCGTAATAGTATATAACGTTATTAGCCATATCACAATAGCATATAACGTTATACGTTATATCGTAATAGTACATAACGTTATATGTTATATCGTAATAGCATATAACGTTATACGTTATATCGTAATAGCATATAACGTTATACGTTATATCGTAATAGCATATAACGTTATACGTTATATCGTAATACTATATAACGTTATTAGCTATATCACAATAGCATATAACGTTATACGTTATATCGTAATAGTACATAACGTTATATGTTATATCGTAATAGCATATAACGTTATATGTTATATCGTAATAGCATATAACGTTATACGTTATATCGTAATACTATATAACGTTATACGTTATATCATAGTAGAATATAACGTTATACGTTATATCGTAATAGTATATAACGTTATATGTTATATCGTAATAGCATATAACGTTATACGTTATATCGTAATAGTATATAACGTTATACGTTATATCGTAATAGCATATAACGTTATACGTTATATCGTAATGGTATATAACGTTATACGTTATATCGTAATAGCATATAACGTTATACGTTATATCGTAATAGCATATAACGTTATACGTTATATAGTAATAGCATATAACGTTATACGTTATATCGTAATACTATATAACGTTATACGTTATATCATAGTAGTATATAACGTTATACGTTATATCGTAATAGTATATAACGTTATATGTTATATCGTAATAGCATATAACGTTATACGTTATATCGTAATAGCATATAACGCTATACGTTATATCGTAATACTATATAACGTTATACGTTATATCGTAATAGCATATAACGTTATACGTTATATCGTAATAGCATATAACGTTATACGTTATATCGTAATACTATATAACGTTATACGTTATATCATAGTAGGATATAACGTTATACGTTATATCGTAATAGTATATAACGTTATATGTTATATCGTAATAGCATATAACGTTATACGTTATATCGTAATATTATATAACGTTATACGTTATATCGTAATAGCATATAACGTTATACGTTATATCGTAATAGCATATAACGTTATACGTTATATCGTAATACTATATAACGTTATACGTTATATCATAGTAGAATATAACGTTATACGTTATATCGTAATAGTATATAACGTTATACGTTATATAGTAATAGCATATAACGTTATACGTTATATCGTAATACTATATAACGTTATACGTTATATCATAGTAGTATATAACGTTATACGTTATATCGTAATAGTATATAACGTTATATGTTATATCGTAATAGCATATAACGTTATACGTTATATCGTAATAGTATATAACGTTATACGTTATATCGTAATAGCATATAACGTTATACGTTATATCGTAATAGTATATAACGTTATACGTTATATCGTAATAGCATATAACGTTATACGTTATATCGTAATAGCATATAACGTTATACGTTATATCGTTATACTATATAACGTTATACGTTATATCATAGTAGTATATAACGTTATACGTTATATCGTAATAGCATATAACGTTATACGTTATATCGTAATACTATATAAGGTTATATGTTATATCGTAATACTATATAACGTTATACGCTATATCGTAATAGTATATAACGTTATACGTTATATCGTAATAGCATATAACGTTATACGTTATATCGTAATAGCATATAGCGTTATACGTTATACCATAATAGCATATAACGTTATACGTTATATCGTAATAGTATATAACGTTATTAGCTATATCACAATAGCATATAACGTTATACGTTATATCGTAATAGTACATAACGTTATACGTTATATCGTAATAGCATATAACGTTATACGTTATATCGTAATACTATATAACGTTATATGTTATATCGTAATAGCATATAACGTTATATGTTATATCGTAATAGCATATAACGTTATACGTTATATCGTAATAGTATGTAACGTTATACGTTATATCGTAATATTATATAACGTTATACGTTATATCGTAATAGCATATAACGTTATACGTTATATCGTAATAGCATATAACGTTATATGTTATATCGTAATAGCATATAACGTTATACGTTATATCGTAATAGCATATAACGTTATACGTTATATCGTAATAGCATATAACGTTATACGTTATATAGTAATAGCATATAACGTTATACGTTATATCGTTATACTATATAACGTTATACGTTATATCATAGTAGTATATAACGTTATACGTTATATCGTAATAGCATATAACGTTATACGTTATATCGTAATACTATATAACGTTATACGTTATATCATAGTAGGATATAACGTTATACGTTATATCGTAATAGTATATAACGTTATATGTTATATCGTAATAGCATATAACGTTATACGTTATATCGTAATATTATATAACGTTATACGTTATATCGTAATAGCATATAACGTTATACGTTATATCGTAATAGCATATAACGTTATACGTTATATAGTAATAGCATATAACGTTATACGTTATACCGTAATACTATATAACGTTATACGTTATATCATAGTAGTATATAACGTTATACGTTATATCGTAATAGTATATAACGTTATATGTTATATCGTAATAGCATATAACGTTATACGTTATATCGTAATAGTATATAACGTTATACGTTATATCGTAATAGCATATAACGTTATACGTTATATCGTAATAGTATATAACGTTATACGTTATATCGTAATAGCATATAACGTTATACGTTATATCGTAATAGCATATAACGTTATACGTTATATCGTTATACTATATAACGTTATACGTTATATCATAGTAGTATATAACGTTATACGTTATATCGTAATAGCATATAACGTTATACGCTATATCGTAATAGTATATAACGTTATACGTTATATCGTAATAGCATATAACGTTATATGTTATATCGTAATAGCATATAACGTTATACGTTATATCGTAATATTATATAACGTTATACGTTATATCGTAATAGCATATAACGTTATACGTTATATCGTAATAGCATATAACGTTATACGTTATATAGTAATAGCATATAACGTTATACGTTATATCGTAATAGTATATAACGTTATACGTTATATCGTAATAGCATATAACGTTATACGTTATATCGTAATAGCATATAACGTTATACGTTATATCGTAATAGCATATAGCGTTATACGTTATACCATAATAGCATATAGCGTTATACGTTATACCATAATAGCATATAACGTTATACGTTATATCATAGTAGTATATAACGTTATACGTTATATCGTAATAGCATATAACGTTATACGCTATATCGTAATAGTATATAACGTTATACGTTATATCGTAATAGCATATAACGTTATATGTTATATCGTAATAGCATATAACGTTATACGTTATATCGTAATATTATATAACGTTATACGTTATATCGTAATAGCATATAACGTTATACGTTATATCGTAATAGCATATAACGTTATACGTTATATAGTAATAGCATATAACGTTATACGTTATATCGTAATAGTATATAACGTTATACGTTATATCGTAATAGCATATAACGTTATACGTTATATCGTAATACTATATAACGTTATATGTTATATCGTAATACTATATAACGTTATACGCTATATCGTAATAGTATATAACGTTATACGTTATATCGTAATAGCATATAACGTTATACGTTATATCGTAATAGCATATAGCGTTATACGTTATACCATAATAGCATATAACGTTATACGTTATAACGTAATAGTATATAACGTTATTAGCTATATCACAATAGCATATAACGTTATACGTTATATCGTAATAGTACATAACGTTATACGTTATATCGTAATAGCATATAACGTTATACGTTATATCGTTATACTATATAACGTTATACGTTATATCATAGTAGTATGTAACGTTATACGTTATATCGTAATAGCATATAACGTTATACGTTATATCGTAATACTATATAACGTTATATGTTATATCGTAATACTATATAACGTTATACGCTATATCGTAATAGTATATAACGTTATACGTTATATCGTAATAGCATATAACGTTACACGTTATATCGTAATAGCATATAGCGTTATACGTTATACCATAATAGCATATAACGTTATACGGTATATCGTAATAGTATATAACGTTATATGTTATATCGTAATAGCATATAACGTTATACGTTATATCGTAATAGCATATAACGTTATACGTTATATCGTAATACTATATAACGTTATACGTTATATCATAGTAGCATATAACGTTATACGTTATATCGTAATAGTATATAACGTTATATGTTATATCGTAATACTATATAACGTTATACGTTATATCGTAATAGCATATAACGTTATATGTTATATCGTAATAACATATAACGCTATACGTTATATCGTAATACTATATAACGTTATACGTTATATCGTAATAGCATATAACGTTATACGTTATATCGTAATAGCATATAACGTTATACGTTATATCGTAATACTATATAACGTTATACGTTATATCATAGTAGGATATAACGTTATACGTTATATCGTAATAGTATATAACGTTATATGTTATATCGTAATAGCATATAACGTTATACGTTATATCGTAATATTATATAACGTTATACGTTATATCTTAATAGCATATAACGTTATACGTTATATCGTAATAGCATATAACGTTATACGTTATATAGTAATAGCATATAACGTTATACGTTATATCGTAATACTATATAACGTTATACGTTATATCATAGTAGTATATAACGTTATACGTTATATCGTAATAGTATATAACGTTATATGTTATATCGTAATAGCATATAACGTTATACGTTATATCGTAATAGTATATAACGTTATACGTTATATCGTAATAGCATATAACGTTATACGTTATATCGTAATAGTATATAACGTTATACGTTATATCGTAATAGCATATAACGTTATACGTTATATCGTAATAGCATATAACGTTATACGTTATATCGTAATAGCATATAACGTTATACGTTATATAGTAATAGCATATAACGTTATACGTTATATCGTAATACTATATAACGTTATACGTTATATCATAGTAGTATATAACGCTATACGTTATATCGTAATACTATATAACGTTATACGTTATATCGTAACAGCATATAACGTTATACGTTATATCGTAATAGCATATAACGTTATACGTTATATCGTAATAGCATATAACGTTATACGTTTAATCGTAATAGTATATAACGTTATACGTTATATCGTAATAGCATATAACGTTATACGTTATATCGTAATAGCATATAGCGTTGTACGTTATATCGTAATAGCATATAACGTTATACGTTATATCGTAATAGCATATAACGTTGTACGTTATATCGTAATAGTATGTAACGTTATACGTTATATCGTAATAGCATATAACGTTATACGTTATATCGTAATAGCATATAACGTTATACGTTATATCGTAATACTATATAACGTTATACGTTATATCGTAATAGCATATAACGTTATACGTTATATCGTAATAGCATATAACGTTATACGTTATATAGTAATAGCATATAACGTTATACGTTATATCGTAATACTATATAACGTTATACGTTATATCGTAATAGTATATAACGTTATACGTTATATAGTAATAGTATATAACGTTATATGTTATATCGTAATAGCATATAACGTTATACGTTATATCGTAATAGCATATAACGTTATACGTTATATCGTAATACTATATAACGTTATACGTTATATCATAAAAGCATATAACGTTATACGTTATATCGTAATAGTATATAACGTTATATGTTATATCGTAATAACATATAACGCTATACGTTATATCGTAATAGTATATAACGTTATACGTTATATCGTAATAGCATATAACGCTATACGTTATATCGTAATACTATATAACGTTATACGTTATATCGTAATAGCATATAACGTTATACGTTATACCGTAATAGCATATAACGTTATACGTTATATCGTAATACTATATAACGTTATACGTTATATCATAGAAGGATATAACGTTATACGTTATATCGTAATAGTATATAACGTTATATGTTATATCGTAATAGCATATAACGTTATACGTTATATCGTAATATTATATAACGTTATACGTTATATCGTAATAGCATATAACGTTATACGTTATATCGTAATAGCATATAACGTTATACGTTATATAGTAATAGCATATAACGTTATACGTTATATCGTAATACTATATAACGTTATACGTTATATCATAGTAGTATATAACGTTATACGTTATATCGTAATAGTATATAACGTTATATGTTATATCGTAATAGCATATAACGTTATACATTATATCGTAATAGTATATAACGTTATACGTTATATCGTAATAGCATATAACGTTATACGTTATATCGTAATAGTATATAACGTTATACGTTATATCGTAATAGCATATAACGTTATACGTTATATCGTAATAGCATATAACGTTATACGTTATATCGTAATACTATATAACGTTATACGTTATATCATAGTAGTATATAACGTTATACGTTATATCGTAATAGTATATAACGTTATATGTTATATCGTAATAGCATATAACGTTATACGTTATATCGTAATAGTATATAACGTTATACGTTATATCGTAATAGCATATAACGTTATACGTTATATCGTAATAGCATATAACGTTATACGTTATATCGTAATAGCATATAACGTTATACGTTATATCGTTATACTATATAACGTTATACGTTATATCATAGTAGTATATAACGTTATACGTTATATCGTAATAGCATATAACGTTATACGTTATATCGTAATACTATATAACGTTATACGTTATATCGTAATAGCATATAACGTTATACGTTATATCGTAATAGCATATAACGTTATACGTTATATCGTAATACTATATAACGTTATACGTTATATCATAGTAGTATATAACGTTATACGTTATATCGTAATAGCATATAACGTTATATGTTATATCGTAATAGCATATAACGTTATACGTTATATCGTAATAGCATATAACGTTATACGTTATATCGTAATAGCATATAACGTTATACGTTATATCGTAATACTATATAACGTTATACGTTATATCATAGTAGTATATAACGTTATACGTTATATCGTAATAGTATATAACGTTATATGTTATATCGTAATAGCATATAACGTTATACGTTATATCGTAATAGTATATAACGTTATACGTTATATCGTAATAGTATATAACTTTATACGTTATATCGTAATAGCATATAACGTTATACGTTATATAGTAATAGCATATAACGTTATACGTTATATCATAATAGCATATAACGTTATACGTTATATCGTAATAGTATATAACGTTATTAGCTATATCACAATAGCATATAACGTTATACGTTATATCGTAATAGCATATAACGTTATACGTTATATCGTAATAGTATATAACTTTATACGTTATATCGTAATAGCATATAACGTTATACGTTATATAGTAATAGCATATAACGTTATACGGTATATCGTAATAGCATATAACGTTATACGTTATATCGTAATAGTATATAACGTTATACGTTATATCGTAATAGCATATAACGTTATACGTTATATCGTTATACTATATAACGTTATACGTTATATCATAGTAGTATATAACGTTATACGTTATATCGTCATAGCATATAACGTTATTCGTTATATCGTAATACTATATAACGTTATATGTTATATCGTAATACTATATAACGTTATACGCTATATCGTAATAGTATATAACGTTATACGTTATATCGTAATAGCATATAACGTTATACGTTATATCGTAATAGCATATAGCGTTATACGTTATACCATAATAGCATATAACGTTATACGTTATATCGTAATAGTATATAACGTTATTAGCTATATCACAATAGCATATAACGTTATACGTTATATCGTAATAGCATATAACGTTATACGTTATATCGTAATAGTATATAACGTTATACGTTATATCGTAATAGCATATAACGTTATACGTTATATAGTAATAGCATATAACGTTATACGTTATATCGTAATAGCATATAACGTTATACGTTATATAGTAATAGCATATAACGTTATACGTTATATCGTAATAGTATATAACGTTATACGTTATATCGTAATAGCATGTAACGTTGTACGTTATATCGTAATAGTATATAACGTTATACGTTATATCGTAATAGCATATAACGTTATACGTTATATCGTAATAGCATATAACGTTATACGTTATATCGTTATACTATATAACGTTATACGTTATATCATAGTAGTATATAACGTTATACGTTATATCGTAATAGCATATAACGTTATTCGTTATATCGTAATACTATATAACGTTATATGTTATATCGTAATAGTATATAACGTTATACGTTATATCGTAATAGCATGTAACGTTATACGTTATATCGTAATAGTATATAACGTTATACGTTATATCGTAATAGCATATAACGTTATACGTTATATCGTAATAGCATATAACGTTATACGTTATATCGTTATACTATATAACGTTATACGTTATATCATAGTAGTATATAACGTTATACGTTATATCGTAATAGCATATAACGTTATTCGTTATATCGTAATACTATATAACGTTATATGTTATATCGTAATACTATATAACGTTATACGCTATATCGTAATAGTATATAACGTTATACGTTATATCGTAATAGCATATAACGTTATACGTTATATCGTAATAGCATATAGCGTTATACGTTATACCATAATAGCATATAACGTTATACGTTATATCGTAATAGTATATAACGTTATTAGCTATATCACAATAGCATATAACGTTATACGTTATATCGTAATAGTACATAACGTTATACGTTATATCGTAATAGCATATAACGTTATACGTTATATCGTAATACTATATAACGTTATATGTTATATCGTAATAGCATATAACGTTATACGTTATATCGTAATAGTATATAACGATATATGTTATATCGTAATAACATATAACGTTATACGTTATATCGTAATAGCATATAACGTTATACGTTATATCGTAATAGCATATAACGTTATACGTTATATAGTAATAGCATATAACGTTATACGTTATATCGTAATAGTATATAACGTTATACGTTATATCGTAATAGCATGTAACGTTATACGTTATATCGTAATAGTATATAACGTTATACGTTATATCGTAATAGCATATAACGTTATACGTTATATCGTAATAGCATATAACGTTATACGTTATATCGTTATACTATATAACGTTATACGTTATATCATAGTACTATATAACGTTATACGTTATATCGTAATAGCATATAACGTTATTCGTTATATCGTAATAGCATATAACGTTATACGTTATATCGTAATACTATATAACGATATATGTTATATCGTAATAACATATAACGTTATACGTTATATCGTAATAGTATATAACGTTATATGTTATATCGTAATAGCATATAACGTTATACGTTATATCGTAATAGTATATAACGTTATACGTTATATCGTAATAGCATATAACGTTATACGTTATATCGTAATAGCATATAACGTTATACGTTATATCGTAATAGCATATAACGTTATACGTTATATCGTAATACTATATAACGTTATATGTTATATCGTAATAGCATATAACGTTATATGTTATATCGTAATAGCATATAACGTTATACGTTATATCGTAATAGTATATAATGATATATGTTATATCGTAATAACATATAACGTTATACGTTATATCGTAATAGCATATAACGTTATATGTTATATCGTAATAGCATATAACGTTATACGTTATATCGTAATAGCATATAACGTTATACGTTATATCGTAATAGCATATAACGTTATACGTTATATCGTAATACTATATAACGTTATACGTTATATCATAGTAGTATATAACGTTATACGTTATATCGTAATAGTACATAACGTTATATGTTATATCGTAATAGCATATAACGTTATTCGTTATATCGTAATACTATATAACGTTATATGTTATATCGTAATACTATATAACGTTATACGCTATATCGTAATAGTATATAACGTTATACGTTATATCGTAATAGCATATAACGTTATACGTTATATCGTAATAGCATATAGCGTTATACGTTATACCATAATAGCATATAACGTTATACGTTATATCGTAATAGTATATAACGTTATTAGCTATATCACAATAGCATATAACGTTATACGTTATATCGTAATAGTACATAACGTTATACGTTATATCGTAATAGCATATAACGTTATACGTTATATCGTAATACTATATAACGTTATATGTTATATCGTAATAGCATATAACGTTATATGTTATATCGTAATAGCATATAACGTTATACGTTATATCGTAATACTATATAACGTTATACGTTATATCGTAATAGCATATAACGTTATACGTTATATCGTAATAGCATATAACGTTATACGTTATATCGTAATAGTATATAACGTTAAAGGTTATATCGTAATACTATATAACGTTATTAGCTATATCATAATAGCATATAACGTTATACGTTATATCGTAATAGTATATAACGTTATATGTTATATCGTAATACTATATAACGTTATTAGCTATATCATAATAGCATATAACGTTATACGTTATATCGTAATAGTATATAACGTTATATGTTATATCGTAATAACATATAACGCTATACGTTATATCGTAATAGTATATAACGTTATACGTTATATCGTAATACTATATAACGCTATACGTTATATCGTAATACTATATAACGTTATACGTTATATCGTAATAGCATATAACGTTATACGTTATATCGTAATAGTATATAACGTTATACGTTATATCGTAATACTGTATAACGTTATACGCTATATCGTAATAGCATATAACGTTATACGTTATATCGTAATAGTATATAACGTTAAAGGTTATATCGTAATACTATATAACGTTATTAGCTATATCATAATAGCATATAACGTTATACGTTATATCGTAATAGTATATAACGTTATACGTTATATCGTAATAGGATATAACGTTATATGTTATATCGTAATAGCATATAACGTTATACGTTATATCGTAATAGTATATAACGTTATACGTTATATCGTAATACTATATAACGTTATACGCTATATCGTAATAGTATATAACGTTATACGTTATATCGTAATAGCATATAACGTTATACGTTATATCGTAATAGCATATAGCGTTATACGTTATACCATAATAGCATATAACGTTATACGTTATATCGTAATAGTATATAACGTTAAAGGTTATATCGTAATACTATATAACGTTATTAGCTATATCATAATAGCATATAACGTTATACGTTATATCGTAATAGTATATAACGTTATACGTTATATCGTAATAGGATATAACGTTATATGTTATATCGTAATAGCATATAACGTTATACGTTATATCGTAATACTATATAACGTTATACGTTATATCGTAATAGCATATAACGTTATACGTTATCTCGTAATACTATATAACGTTATACGTTATATCATAGTAGTATATAACGTTGTACGTTATATCGTAATAGTATATAACGATGTACGTTATATCGTAATACTATATAACGTTATATGTTATATCGTAATACTATATAACGTTATACGCTTTATCGTAATAGTATATAACGTTATACGTTATATCGTAATACTATATAACGTTATATGTTATATCGTAATAGCATATAACGTTATATGTTATATCGTAATAGCATATAACGTTATACGTTATATCGTAATAGTATGTAACGTTATACGTTATATCGTAATAGCATATAACGTTATACGTTATATCGTAATAGTATATAACGTTATACGTTATATCGTAATAGTATATAACGTTATATGTTATATCGTAATACTATATAACGTTATACGTTATATCGTAATAGTATATAACGTTATTAGCTATATCACAATAGCGTATAACGTTATACGTTATATCGTAATAGCATATAACGTTATACGTTATATCGTAATAGTATATAACGTTAAAGGTTATATCGTAATACTATATAACGTTATTAGCTATATCATAATAGCATATAACGTTATACGTTATATCGTAATAGTATATAACGTTATATGTTATATCGTAATACTATATAACGTTATACGTTATATAGTAATAGTATATAACGTTATATGTTATATCGTAATAACATATAACGCTATACGTTATATCGTAATAGTATATAACGTTATACGTTATATCGTAATACTATATAACGTTATACGTTATATCGTAATACTATATAACGTTATACGTTATATCGTAATACTATATAACGCTATACGTTATATCGTAATAGCATATAACGTTATACGTTATATCGTAATACTATATAACGTTATACGTTATATCATAGTAGTATATAACGTTGTACGTTATATCGTAATAGTATATAACGATATACGTTATATCGTAATACTATATAACGTTATATGTTATATCGTAATACTATATAACGTTATACGCTTTATCGTAATAGTATATAACGTTATACGCTATATCGTAATAGCATATAACGTTATACGTTATATCGTAATAGCATATAACGTTATACGTTATATCGTAATAGCATATAACGTTATACGTTATATCGTAATACTATATAACGTTATTAGATATATCATAATAGCATATAACGTTATACGTTATATCGTAATAGTATATAACGTTATACGTTATATCGTAATAGCATATAGCGATATACGTTATATCGTAATAGCATGTAACGTTATACGTTATATCGTAATAGCATATAACGTTATACGTTATATCGTAATAGCATATAACGTTATACGTTATATCGTAATAGCATATAACGTTATACGTTATATCGTAATACTATATAACGTTATATGTTATATCGTAATACTATATAACGTTATAGGTTATATCGTAATAGTATATAACGATATACGTCATATCGTAATACTATATAACGTTATATGTTATATCGTAATACTATATAACGTTATACGCTTTATCGTAATAGTATATAACGTTATACGTTATATCACAGTAGTATATAACGTTATACGTTATATCGTAATAGTATATAACGTTATATGTTATATCGTAATACTATATAACGTTATTGGATATATCATAATAGCATATAACGTTATACGTTATATCGTAATAGTATATAACGTTATACGTTATATCGTAATAGCATATAACGTTATACGTTATATCGTAATAGTATATAACGTTATACGTTATATCGTAATAGCATATAACGTTATACGTTATATCGTAATAGCATATAACGTTATACGTTATATCGTAATAGCATATAACGTTATACGTTATATCGTAATAGCATATAACGTTATACGTTATATCGTAATAGCATATAACGTTATACGTTATATCGTAATACTATATAACGTTATACGTTATATCGTAATAGCATATAACGTTATACGTTATATCGTAATAGCATATAACGTTATACGTTATATCGTAATAGTATATAACGTTATACGTTATATCGTAATAGCATATAACGTTATACGTTATATCGTAATAGTATATAACGTTATATGTTATATCGTAATACTATATAACGTTATACGTTATATCGTAATAGTATATAACGTTATATGTTATATCGTAATAACATATAACGCTATACGTTATATCGTAATACTATATAACGTTATACGTTATATCGTAATAGCATATAACGTTATACGTTATATCGTAATAGCATATAACGTTATACGTTATATCGTAATAGTATATAACGTTAAAGGTTATATCGTAATACTATATAACGTTATTAGCTATATCATAATAGCATATAACGTTATACGTTATATCGTAATAGTATATAACGTTATATGTTATATCGTAATACTATATAACGTTATACGTTATATCGTAATAGCATATAACGTTATACGTTATATCGTAATAGCATATAACGTTATACGTTATATCGTAATAGCATATAACGTTATACGTTATATCGTAATACCATATAACGTTATACGTTATATCGTAATACTATATAACGTTATACGTTATATCGTAATAGCATATAACGTTATACGTTATATCGTAATAGCATATAACGTTATACGTTATATCGTAATACTATATAACGTTATACGTTATATCATAGTAGTATATAACGTTGTACGTTATATCGTAATAGTATATAACGTTATATGTTATATCGTAATAGCATATAACGTTATACGTTATATCGTAATAGTATATAACGTTATACGTTATATCGTAATAGCATATAACGTTATACGTTATATCGTAATAGCATATAACGTTATATGTTATATCGTAATAGCATATAACGTTATACGTTATATCGTAATAGTATATAACGTTATACGTTATATCGTAATAGCATATAACGTTATACGTTATATCGTAATAGCATATAACGTTATACGTTATATCGTAATAGCATATAACGTTATACGTTATATCGTAATACTATATAACGTTATACGTTATATCACAGTAGTATATAACGTTATACGTTATATCGTAATAGTATATAACGTTATATGTTATATCGTAATAGCATATAACGTTATACGTTATATCGTAATAGTATATAACGTTATACGTTATATCGTAATAGCATATAACGTTATACGTTATATCGTAATAGTATATAACGTTATATGTTATATCGTAATACTATATAACGTTATACGTTATATCGTAATAGTATATAACGATATACGTTATATCGTAATACTATATAACGTTATATGTTATATCGTAATAGCATATAACGTTATACGTTATATCGTAATACTATATAACGTTATACGTTATATCATAGTAGTATATAACGTTGTACGTTATATCGTAATAGTATATAACGTTATATGTTATATCGTAATAGCATATAACGTTATACGTTATATCGTAATAGTATATAACGTTATACGTTATATCGTAATAGCATATAACGTTATACGTTATATCGTAATAGCATATAACGTTATATGTTATATCGTAATAGCATATAACGTTATACGTTATATCGTAATAGTATATAACGTTATACGTTATATCGTAATAGCATATAACGTTATACGTTATATCGTAATAGCATATAACGTTATACGTTATATCGTAATAGCATATAACGTTATACGTTATATCGTAATACTATATAACGTTATACGTTATATCACAGTAGTATATAACGTTATACGTTATATCGTAATAGTATATAACGTTATATGTTATATCGTAATAGCATATAACGTTATACGTTATATCGTAATAGTATATAACGTTATACGTTATATCGTAATAGCATATAACGTTATACGTTATATCGTAATAGTATATAACGTTATATGTTATATCGTAATACTATATAACGTTATACGTTATATCGTAATAGTATATAACGATATACGTTATATCGTAATACTATATAACGTTATATGTTATATCGTAATACTATATAACGTTATACGCTTTATCGTAATAGTATATAACGTTATACGCTATATCGTAATAGCATATAACGTTATACGTTATATCGTAATAGCATATCACGTTATACGTTATATCGTAATAGCATATAACGTTATACGTTATATCGTAATAGCATATAACGTTATACGTTATATCGTAATAGCATATCACGTTATACGTTATATCGTAATAGCATATAACGTTATACGCTATATCGTAATAGCATATAACGTTATACGTTATATCGTAATAGTATATAACGTTAAAGGTTATATCGTAATACTATATAACGTTATTAGCTATATCATAATAGCATATAACGTTATACGTTATATCGTAATAGTATATAACGTTATACGTTATATCGTAATAGGATATAACGTTATATGTTATATCGTAATAGCATATAACGTTATACGTTATATCGTAATAGTATATAACGTTATACGTTATATCGTAATACTATATAACGTTATACGCTATATCGTAATAGTATATAACGTTATACGTTATATCGTAATAGCATATAACGTTATACGTTATATCGTAATAGCATATAGCGTTATACGTTATACCATAATAGCATATAACGTTATACGTTATATCGTAATAGTATATAACGTTAAAGGTTATATCGTAATACTATATAACGTTATTAGCTATCTCATAATAGCATATAACGTTATACGTTATATCGTAATAGTATATAACGTTATACGTTATATCGTAATAGGATATAACGTTATATGTTATATCGTAATAGCATATAACGTTATACGTTATATCGTAATAGTATATAACGTTATACGTTATATCGTAATACTATATAACGTTATACGCTATATCGTAATAGCATATAACGTTATACGTTATATCGTAATACTATATAACGTTATACGTTATATCGTAATAGCATATAACGTTATACGTTATATCGTAATACTATATAACGTTATACGTTATATCGTAATACTATATAACGTTATACGTTATATCGTAATAGCATATAACGTTATACGTTATCTCGTAATACTATATAACGTTATACGTTATATCATAGTAGTATATAACGTTGTACGTTATATCGTAATAGTATATAACGATGTACGTTATATCGTAATACTATATAACGTTATATGTTATATCGTAATACTATATAACGTTATACGCTTTATCGTAATAGTATATAACGTTATACGTTATATCGTAATACTATATAACGTTATATGTTATATCGTAATAGCATATAACGTTATATGTTATATCGTAATAGCATATAACGTTATACGTTATATCGTAATAGTATGTAACGTTATACGTTATATCGTAATAGCATATAACGTTATACGTTATATCGTAATAGTATATAACGTTATACGTTATATCGTAATAGTATATAACGTTATATGTTATATCGTAATACTATATAACGTTATACGTTATATCGTAATAGTATATAACGTTATTAGCTATATCACAATAGCGTATAACGTTATACGTTATATCGTAATAGCATATAACGTTATACGTTATATCGTAATAGTATATAACGTTAAAGGTTATATCGTAATACTATATAACGTTATTAGCTATATCATAATAGCATATAACGTTATACGTTATATCGTAATAGTATATAACGTTATATGTTATATCGTAATACTATATAACGTTATACGTTATATAGTAATAGTATATAACGTTATATGTTATATCGTAATAACATATAACGCTATACGTTATATCGTAATAGTATATAACGTTATACGTTATATCGTAATACTATATAACGTTATACGTTATATCGTAATACTATATAACGTTATACGTTATATCGTAATACTATATAACGTTATACGTTATATCGTAATAGCATATAACGTTATACGTTATATCGTAATACTATATAACGTTATACGTTATATCATAGTAGTATATAACGTTGTACGTTATATCGTAATAGTATATAACGATATACGTTATATCGTAATACTATATAACGTTATATGTTATATCGTAATACTATATAACGTTATACGCTTTATCGTAATAGTATATAACGTTATACGCTATATCGTAATAGCATATAACGTTATACGTTATATCGTAATAGCATATAACGTTATACGTTATATCGTAATAGCATATAACGTTATACGTTATATCGTAATACTATATAACGTTATTAGATATATCATAATAGCATATAACGTTATACGTTATATCGTAATAGTATATAACGTTATACGTTATATCGTAATAGCATATAGCGATATACGTTATATCGTAATAGCATATAACGTTATACGTTATATCGTAATAGCATATAACGTTATACGTTATATCGTAATAGCATATAACGTTATACGTTATATCGTAATAGCATATAACGTTATACGTTATATCGTAATACTATATAACGTTATATGTTATATCGTAATACTATATAACGTTATAGGTTATATCGTAATAGTATATAACGATATACGTCATATCGTAATACTATATAACGTTATATGTTATATCGTAATACTATATAACGTTATACGCTTTATCGTAATAGTATATAACGTTATACGTTATATCACAGTAGTATATAACGTTATACGTTATATCGTAATAGTATATAACGTTATATGTTATATCGTAATACTATATAACGTTATTGGATATATCATAATAGCATATAACGTTATACGTTATATCGTAATAGTATATAACGTTATACGTTATATCGTAATAGCATATAACGTTATACGTTATATCGTAATAGTATATAACGTTATACGTTATATCGTAATAGCATATAACGTTATACGTTATATCGTAATAGCATATAACGTTATACGCTATATCGTAATAGCATATAACGTTATACGTTATATCGTAATAGCATATAACGTTATACGTTATATCGTAATAGCATATAACGTTATACGTTATATCGTAATACTATATAACGTTATACGTTATATCGTAATAGCATATAACGTTATACGTTATATCGTAATAGCATATAACGTTATACGTTATATCGTAATAGTATATAACGTTATACGTTATATCGTAATAGCATATAACGTTATACGTTATATCGTAATAGTATATAACGTTATATGTTATATCGTAATACTATATAACGTTATACGTTATATCGTAATAGTATATAACGTTATATGTTATATCGTAATAACATATAACGCTATACGTTATATCGTAATACTATATAACGTTATACGTTATATCGTAATAGCATATAACGTTATACGTTATATCGTAATAGCATATAACGTTATACGTTATATCGTAATAGTATATAACGTTAAAGGTTATATCGTAATACTATATAACGTTATTAGCTATATCATAATAGCATATAACGTTATACGTTATATCGTAATAGTATATAACGTTATATGTTATATCGTAATACTATATAACGTTATACGTTATATCGTAATAGCATATAACGTTATACGTTATATCGTAATAGCATATAACGTTATACGTTATATCGTAATAGCATATAACGTTATACGTTATATCGTAATACCATATAACGTTATACGTTATATCGTAATACTATATAACGTTATACGTTATATCGTAATAGCATATAACGTTATACGTTATATCGTAATAGCATATAACGTTATACGTTATATCGTAATACTATATAACGTTATACGTTATATCATAGTAGTATATAACGTTGTACGTTATATCGTAATAGTATATAACGTTATATGTTATATCGTAATAGCATATAACGTTATACGTTATATCGTAATAGTATATAACGTTATACGTTATATCGTAATAGCATATAACGTTATACGTTATATCGTAATAGCATATAACGTTATATGTTATATCGTAATAGCATATAACGTTATACGTTATATCGTAATAGTATATAACGTTATACGTTATATCGTAATAGCATATAACGTTATACGTTATATCGTAATAGCATATAACGTTATACGTTATATCGTAATAGCATATAACGTTATACGTTATATCGTAATACTATATAACGTTATACGTTATATCACAGTAGTATATAACGTTATACGTTATATCGTAATAGTATATAACGTTATATGTTATATCGTAATAGCATATAACGTTATACGTTATATCGTAATAGTATATAACGTTATACGTTATATCGTAATAGCATATAACGTTATACGTTATATCGTAATAGTATATAACGTTATATGTTATATCGTAATACTATATAACGTTATACGTTATATCGTAATAGTATATAACGATATACGTTATATCGTAATACTATATAACGTTATATGTTATATCGTAATACTATATAACGTTATACGCTTTATCGTAATAGTATATAACGTTATACGCTATATCGTAATAGCATATAACGTTATACGTTATATCGTAATAGCATATCACGTTATACGTTATATCGTAATAGCATATAACGTTATACGTTATATCGTAATAGCATATAACGTTATACGTTATATCGTAATAGCATATAACGTTATACGTTATATCGTACTACTATATAACGTTATATGTTATATCGTAATACTATATAACGTTATACGTTATATCGTAATAGTATATAACGATATACGTTATATCGTAATACTATATAACGTTATATGTTATATCGTAATACTATATAACGTTATACGCTTTATCGTAATAGTATATAACGTTATACGTTATATCACAGTAGTATATAACGTTATACGTTATATCGTAATAGTATATAACGTTATATGTTATATCGTAATACTATATAACGTTATTGGATATATCATAATAGCATATAACGTTATACGTTATATCGTAATAGTATATAACGTTATACGTTATATCGTAATACTATATAACGTTATACGTTATATCGTAATAGTATATAACGGTATACGTTATATCGTAATACTATATAACGTTATATGTTATATCGTAATAGCATATAACGTTATACGTTATATCGTAATAGCATATAACGTTATACGTTATATCGTAATAGCATATAACGTTATACGTTATATCGTAATACTATATAACGTTATACGTTATATCGTAATAGTATATAACGTTATATGTTATATCGTAATAACATATAACGCTATACGTTATATCGTAATAGCATATAACGTTATACGTTATATTGTAATACTATATAACGTTATACGTTATATCGTAATAGTATATAACGTTATATGTTATATCGTAATAACATATAACGCTATACGTTATATCGTAATAGTATATAACGTTATACGTTATATCGTAATACTATATAACGTTATACGTTATATCGTAATAGCATATAACGTTATACGTTATATCGTAATAGCATATAACGTTATACGTTATATCGTAATAGTATATAACGTTAAAGGTTATTTCGTAATACTATATAACGTTATTAGCTATATCATAATAGCATATAACGTTATACGTTATATCGTAATAGTATATAACGTTATATGTTATATCGTAATACTATATAACGTTATACGTTATATAGTAATAGTATATAACGTTATATGTTATATCGTAATAACATATAACGCTATACGTTATATCGTAATAGTATATAACGTTATACGTTATATCGTAATACTATATAACGTTATACGTTATATCGTAATACTATATAACGTCATACGTTATATCGTAATAGCATATAACGTTATACGTTATATCGTAATAGCATATAACGTTATACGTTATATCGTAATACTATATAGCGTTATATGTTATATCGTAATACTATATAACGTTATACGTTATATCGTAATAGTATATAACGATATACGTTATATCGTAATACTATATAACGTTATATGTTATATCGTAATACTATATAACGTTATACGCTTTATCGTAATAGTATATAACGTTATACGTTATATCACAGTAGTATATAACGTTATACGTTATATCGTAATAGTATATAACGTTATATGTTATATCGTAATACTATATAACGTTATTGGATATATCATAATAGCATATAACGTTATACGTTATATCGTAATAGTATATAACGTTATACGTTATATCGTAATAGCATATAACGTTATACGTTATATCGTAATATTATATAACGTTATACGTTATATCGTAATAGCATATAACGTTATACGTTATATCGTAATAGCATATAACGTTATACGTTATATCGTAATAGCATATAACGTTATACGTTATATCGTAATAGCATATAACGTTATACGTTATATCGTAATAGCATATAACGTTATACGTTATATCGTAATAGCATATAACGTTATACGTTATATCGTAATAGCATATAACGTTATACGTTATATCGTAATACTATATAACGTTATACGTTATATCGTAATAGTATATAACGGTATACGTTATATCGTAATACTATATAACGTTATACGTTATATCGTAATAGTATATAACGTTATTGGATATATCATAATAGCATATAACGTTATATGTTATATCGTAATACTATATAACGTTATTGGATATATCATAATAGCATATAACGTTATACGTTATATCGTAATAGTATATAACGTTATACGTTATATCGTAATAGCATATAACGTTATACGTTATATAGTAATAGTATATAACGTTATATGTTATATCGTAATAACATATAACGCTATACGTTATATCGTAATAGTATATAACGTTATACGTTATATCGTAATACTATATAACGTTATACGTTATATCGTAATACTATATAACGTCATACGTTATATCGTAATAGCATATAACGTTATACGTTATATCGTAATACTATATAACGTTATACGTTATATCGTAATAGTATATAACGGTATACGTTATATCGTAATACTATATAACGTTATACGTTATATCGTAATAGTATATAACGTTATATGTTATATCGTAATAACATATAACGCTATACGTTATATCGTAATAGTATATAACGTTATACGTTATATCGTAATACTATATAACGTTATACGTTATATCGTAATAGCATATAACGTTATACGTTATATCGTAATAGCATATAACGTTATACGTTATATCGTAATAGTATATAACGTTATACGTTATATCGTAATACTATATAACGTTATACGTTATATCGTAATACTATATAACGTAATACGTTATATCGTAATAGCATATAACGTTATACGTTATATCGTAATAGCATATAACGTTATACGTTATATCGTAATACTATATAGCGTTATATGTTATATCGTAATACTATATAACGTTATACGTTATATCGTAATAGTATATAACGATATACGTTATATCGTAATACTATATAACGTTATATGTTATATCGTAATACTATATAACGTTATACGCTTTATCGTAATAGTATATAACGTTATACGTTATATCACAGTAGTATATAACGTTATACGTTATATCGTAATAGTATATAACGTTATATGTTATATCGTAATACTATATAACGTTATTGGATATATCATAATAGCATATAACGTTATACGTTATATCGTAATAGTATATAACGTTATACGTTATATCGTAATAGCATATAACGTTATACGTTATATCGTAATATTATATAACGTTATACGTTATATCGTAATAGCATATAACGTTATACGTTATATCGTAATAGCATATAACGTTATACGTTATATCGTAAAGGCATATAACGTTATACGTTATATCGTAATAGCATATAACGTTATACGTTATATCGTAATAGCATATAACGTTATACGTTATATCGTAATAGCATATAACGTTATACGTTATATCGTAATACTATATAACGTTATTAGATATATCATAATAGCATATAACGTTATATGTTATATCGTAATACTATATAACGTTATTGGATATATCATAATAGCATATAACGTTATACGTTATATCGTAATAGTATATAACGTTATACGTTATATCGTAATAGCATATAACGTTATACGTTATATAGTAATAGTATATAACGTTATATGTTATATCGTAATAACATATAACGCTATACGTTATATCGTAATAGTATATAACGTTATACGTTATATCGTAATACTATATAACGTTATACGTTATATCGTAATACTATATAACGTCATACGTTATATCGTAATAGCATATAACGTTATACGTTATATCGTAATACTATATAACGTTATACGTTATATCGTAATAGTATATAACGGTATACGTTATATCGTAATACTATATAACGTTATACGTTATATCGTAATAGTATATAACGTTATATGTTATATCGTAATAACATATAACGCTATACGTTATATCGTAATAGTATATAACGTTATACGTTATATCGTAATACTATATAACGTTATACGTTATATCGTAATAGCATATAACGTTATACGTTATATCGTAATAGTATATAACGTTATACGTTATATCGTAATACTATATAACGTTATACGTTATATCGTAATACTATATAACGTCATACGTTATATCGTAATAGCATATAACGTTATACGTTATATCGTAATATCATATAACGTTATACGTTATATCGTAATACTATATAACGTTATATGTTATATCGTAATACTATATAACGTTATACGTTATATCGTAATAGTATATAACGATATACGTTATATCGTAATACTATATAACGTTATATGTTATATCGTAATACTATATGACGTTATACGCTTTATCGTAATAGTATATAACGTTATACGTTATATCACAGTAGTATATAACGTTATACGTTATATCACAGTAGTATATAACGTTATACGTTATATCGTAATAGCATATAACGTTATACGTTATATCGTAATAGCATATAACGTTATACGTTATATCGTAATAGCATATAACGTTATACGTTATATCGTAATAGCATATAACGTTATACGTTATATCGTAATAGCATATAACGTTATACGTTATATCGTAATAGCATATAACGTTATACGTTATATCGTAATAGCATATAACGTTATACGTTATATCGTAATACTATATAACGTTATTAGATATATCATAATAGCATATAACGTTATACGTTATATCGTAATAGTATATAACGTTATACGTTATATCGTAATAGCATATAACGTTATACGTTATATCGAAATAGTATATAACGTTATACGTTATATCGTAATAGCATATAACGTTATACGTTATATCGTAATAGCATATAACGTTATACGTTATATCGTAATACTATATAACGTTATTAGATATATCATAATAGCATATAACGTTATACGTTATATCGTAATAGTATATAACGTTATACGTTATATCGTAATAGCATATAACGTTATACGTTATATCGTAATACTATATAACGTTATACGTTATATCACAGTAGTATATAACGTTATACGTTATATCGTAATAGTATATAACGTTATATGTTATATCGTAATACTATATAACGTTATTAGATATATCATAATAGCATATAACGTTATATGTTATATCGTAATACTATATAACGTTATTGGATATATCATAATAGCATATAACGTTATACGTTATATCGTAATAGCATATAACGTTATACGTTATATCGTAATAGCATATAACGCTATACGTTATATCGTAATAGTATATAACGTTATACGTTATATCGTAATACTATATAACGTTATTGGATATATCATAATAGCATATAACGTTATACGTTATATCGTAATAGCATATAACGTTATACGTTATATCGTAATAGCATATAACGTTATACGTTATATCGTAATAGCATATAACGTTATACGTTATATCGTAATAGCATATAACGTTATACGTTATATCGTAATACTATATAACGTTATTAGATATATCATAATAGCATATAACGTTATACGTTATATCGTAATAGTATATAACGTTATACGTTATATCGTAATAGCATATAACGTTATACGTTATATCGAAATAGTATATAACGTTATACGTTATATCGTAATAGCATATAACGTTATACGTTATATCGTAATAGCATATAACGTTATACGTTATATCGTAATAGCATATAACGTTATACGTTATATCGTAATACTATATAACGTTATTAGATATATCATAATAGCATATAACGTTATACGTTATATCGAAATAGTATATAACGTTATACGTTATATCGTAATAGCATATAACGTTATACGTTATATCGTAATACTATATAACGTTATACGTTATATCACAGTAGTATATAACGTTATACGTTATATCGTAATAGCATATAACGTTATACGTTATATCGTAATGGTATATAACGTTATACGTTATATCGTAATAGCATATAACGTTATACGTTATATCGTAATAGCATATAACGTTATACGTTATATCGTAATACTATATAACGTTATTAGATATATCATAATAGCATATAACGTTATACGTTATATCGTAATAGTATATAACGTTATACGTTATATCGTAATAGCATATAACGTTATACGTTATATCGAAATAGTATATAACGTTATACGTTATATCGTAATAGTATATAACGTTATATGTTATATCGTAATACTATATAACGTTATTGGATATATCATAATAGCATATAACGTTATACGTTATATCGTAATAGTATATAACGTTATACGTTATATCGTAATAGCATATAACGTTATACGTTATATCGTAATATTATATAACGTTATACGTTATATCGTAATAGCATATAACGTTATACGTTATATCGTAATAGCATATAACGTTATACGTTATATCGTAATAGCATATAACGTTATACGTTATATCGTAATAGCATATAACGTTATACGTTATATCGTAATAGCATATAACGTTATACGTTATATCGTAATAGCATATAACGTTATACGTTATATCGTAATACTATATAACGTTATTAGATATATCATAATAGCATATAACGTTATATGTTATATCGTAATACTATATAACGTTATTGGATATATCATAATAGCATATAACGTTATACGTTATATCGTAATAGTATATAACGTTATACGTTATATCGTAATAGCATATAACGTTATACGTTATATAGTAATAGTATATAACGTTATATGTTATATCGTAATAACATATAACGCTATACGTTATATCGTAATAGTATATAACGATATACGTTATATCGTAATACTATATAACGTTATACGTTATATCGTAATACTATATAACGTCATACGTTATATCGTAATAGCATATAACGTTATACGTTATATCGTAATATCATATAAAGTTATACGTTATATCGTAATACTATATAACGTTATATGTTATATCGTAATACTATATAACGTTATACGTTATATCGTAATAGTATATAACGATATACGTTATATCGTAATACTATATAACGTTATATGTTATATCGTAATACTATATGACGTTATACGCTTTATCGTAATAGTATATAACGTTATACGTTATATCACAGTAGTATATAACGTTATACGTTATATCGTAATAGCATATAACGTTATACGTTATATCGTAATGGTATATAACGTTATACGTTATATCGTAATGGTATATAACGTTATACGTTATATCGTAATGGTATATAACGTTATGCGTTATATCGTAATAGCATATAACGTTATACGTTATATCGTAATACTATATAACGTTATTAGATATATCATAATAGCATATAACGTTATACGTTATATCGTAATAGTATATAACGTTATACGTTATATCGTAATACTATATAACGTTATTGGATATATCATAATAGCATATAACGTTATACGTTATATCGTAATAGCATATAACGTTATACGTTATATCGTAATACTATATAACGTTATACGTTATATCACAGTAGTATATAACGTTATACGTTATATCGTAATAGCATATAACGTTATACGTTATATCGTAATGGTATATAACGTTATACGTTATATCGTAATAGCATATAACGTTATACGTTATATCGTAATAGCATATAACGTTATACGTTATATCGTAATACTATATAACGTTATTAGATATATCATAATAGCATATAACGTTATACGTTATATCGTAATAGTATAAAACGTTATACGTTATATCGTAATAGCATATAACGTTATACGTTATATCGTAATAGCATATAACGTTATACGTTATATCGTAATACTATATAACGTTATTAGATATATCATAATAGCATATAACGTTATACGTTATATCGTAATAGTATATAACGTTATACGTTATATCGTAATAGCATATAACGTTATACGTTATATCGTAATACTATATAACGTTATACGTTATATCACAGTAGTATATAACGTTATACGTTATATCGTAATAGTATATAACGTTATATGTTATATCGTAATAGCATATAACGTTATACGTTATATCGTAATAGTATATAACGTTATACGTTATATCGTAATAGCATATAACGTTATACGTTATATCGTAATAGTATATAACGTTATACGTTATATCGTAATAGCATATAACGTTATACGTTATATCGCAATAGCATATAACGTTATACGTTATATCGTAATAGCATATAACGCTATACGTTATATCGTAATAGTATATAACGTTATACGTTATATCACAGTAGTATATAACGTTATACGTTATATCGTAATAGTATATAACGTTATATGTTATATCGTAATAGCATATAACGTTATACGTTATATCGTAATAGCATATAACGTTATACGTTATATCGTAATAGCATATAACGTTATACGTTATATCGTAATACTATATAACGTTATTAGATATATCATAATAGCATATAACGTTATACGTTATATCGTAATAGTATATAACGTTATACGTTATATCGTAATAGCATATAACGTTATACGTTATATCGAAATAGTATATAACGTTATACGTTATATCGTAATAGCATATAACGTTATACGTTATATCGTAATAGCATATAACGTTATACGTTATATCGTAATACTATATAACGTTATTAGATATATCATAATAGCATATAACGTTATACGTTATATCGTAATAGTATATAACGTTATACGTTATATCGTAATAGCATATAACGTTATACGTTATATCGTAATAGTATATAACGTTATACGTTATATCGTAATAGCATATAACGTTATACGTTATATCGCAATAGCATATAACGTTATACGTTATATCGTAATAGCATATAACGCTATACGTTATATCGTAATAGTATATAACGTTATACGTTATATCGTAATACTATATAACGTTATTGGATATATCATAATAGCATATAACGTTATACGTTATACGTTATATCGTAATACTATATAACGTTATACGTTATATCACAGTAGTATATAACGTTATACGTTATATCGTAATAGTATATAACGTTATACGTTATATCGTAATAGCATATAACGTTATACGTTATATCGTAATACTATATAACGTTATACGTTATATCGTAATAGTATATAACGTTATACGTTATATCGTAATACTATATAACGTTATACGTTATATCGTAATAGTATATAACGTTATTAGCTATATCACAATAGCGTATAACGTTATACGTTATATCGTAATAGCATATAACGTTATACGTTATATCGTAATAGTATATAACGTTAAAGGTTATATCGTAATACTATATAACGTTATTAGCTATATCATAATAGCATATAACGTTATACGTTATATCGTAATAGTATATAACGTTATATGTTATATCGTAATACTATATAACGTTATACGTTATATAGTAATAGTATATAACGTTATATGTTATATCGTAATAACATATAACGCTATACGTTATATCGTAATAGTATATAACGTTATACGTTATATCGTAATACTATATAACGTTATACGTTATATCGTAATACTATATAACGTTATACGTTATATCGTAATACTATATAACGTTATACGTTATATCGTAATAGCATATAACGTTATACGTTATATCGTAATACTATATAACGTTATACGTTATATCATAGTAGTATATAACGTTGTACGTTATATCGTAATAGTATATAACGATATACGTTATATCGTAATACTATATAACGTTATATGTTATATCGTAATACTATATAACGTTATACGCTTTATCGTAATAGTATATAACGTTATACGCTATATCGTAATAGCATATAACGTTATACGTTATATCGTAATAGCATATAACGTTATACGTTATATCGTAATAGCATATAACGTTATACGTTATATCGTAATACTATATAACGTTATTAGATATATCATAATAGCATATAACGTTATACGTTATATCGTAATAGTATATAACGTTATACGTTATATCGTAATAGCATATAGCGATATACGTTATATCGTAATAGCATATAACGTTATACGTTATATCGTAATAGCATATAACGTTATACGTTATATCGTAATAGCATATAACGTTATACGTTATATCGTAATAGCATATAACGTTATACGTTATATCGTAATACTATATAACGTTATATGTTATATCGTAATACTATATAACGTTATAGGTTATATCGTAATAGTATATAACGATATACGTCATATCGTAATACTATATAACGTTATATGTTATATCGTAATACTATATAACGTTATACGCTTTATCGTAATAGTATATAACGTTATACGTTATATCACAGTAGTATATAACGTTATACGTTATATCGTAATAGTATATAACGTTATATGTTATATCGTAATACTATATAACGTTATTGGATATATCATAATAGCATATAACGTTATACGTTATATCGTAATAGTATATAACGTTATACGTTATATCGTAATAGCATATAACGTTATACGTTATATCGTAATAGTATATAACGTTATACGTTATATCGTAATAGCATATAACGTTATACGTTATATCGTAATAGCATATAACGTTATACGCTATATCGTAATAGCATATAACGTTATACGTTATATCGTAATAGCATATAACGTTATACGTTATATCGTAATAGCATATAACGTTATACGTTATATCGTAATACTATATAACGTTATACGTTATATCGTAATAGCATATAACGTTATACGTTATATCGTAATAGCATATAACGTTATACGTTATATCGTAATAGTATATAACGTTATACGTTATATCGTAATAGCATATAACGTTATACGTTATATCGTAATAGTATATAACGTTATATGTTATATCGTAATACTATATAACGTTATACGTTATATCGTAATAGTATATAACGTTATATGTTATATCGTAATAACATATAACGCTATACGTTATATCGTAATACTATATAACGTTATACGTTATATCGTAATAGCATATAACGTTATACGTTATATCGTAATAGCATATAACGTTATACGTTATATCGTAATAGTATATAACGTTAAAGGTTATATCGTAATACTATATAACGTTATTAGCTATATCATAATAGCATATAACGTTATACGTTATATCGTAATAGTATATAACGTTATATGTTATATCGTAATACTATATAACGTTATACGTTATATCGTAATAGCATATAACGTTATACGTTATATCGTAATAGCATATAACGTTATACGTTATATCGTAATAGCATATAACGTTATACGTTATATCGTAATACCATATAACGTTATACGTTATATCGTAATACTATATAACGTTATACGTTATATCGTAATAGCATATAACGTTATACGTTATATCGTAATAGCATATAACGTTATACGTTATATCGTAATACTATATAACGTTATACGTTATATCATAGTAGTATATAACGTTGTACGTTATATCGTAATAGTATATAACGTTATATGTTATATCGTAATAGCATATAACGTTATACGTTATATCGTAATAGTATATAACGTTATACGTTATATCGTAATAGCATATAACGTTATACGTTATATCGTAATAGCATATAACGTTATATGTTATATCGTAATAGCATATAACGTTATACGTTATATCGTAATAGTATATAACGTTATACGTTATATCGTAATAGCATATAACGTTATACGTTATATCGTAATAGCATATAACGTTATACGTTATATCGTAATAGCATATAACGTTATACGTTATATCGTAATACTATATAACGTTATACGTTATATCACAGTAGTATATAACGTTATACGTTATATCGTAATAGTATATAACGTTATATGTTATATCGTAATAGCATATAACGTTATACGTTATATCGTAATAGTATATAACGTTATACGTTATATCGTAATAGCATATAACGTTATACGTTATATCGTAATAGTATATAACGTTATATGTTATATCGTAATACTATATAACGTTA
The DNA here is from genome assembly GCF_910591885.1 of Bombus terrestris. NCBI lineage: Eukaryota > Metazoa > Arthropoda > Insecta > Hymenoptera > Apidae > Bombus > Bombus terrestris. Next base: position 18,702,480 of record NC_063278.1, read on the forward strand.
TACGTTATATCGTAATAGTATATAACGATATACGTTATATCGTAATACTATATAACGTTATATGTTATATCGTAATACTATATAACGTTATACGCTTTATCGTAATAGTATATAACGTTATACGCTATATCGTAATAGCATATAACGTTATACGTTATATCGTAATAGCATATCACGTTATACGTTATATCGTAATAGCATATAACGTTATACGTTATATCGTAATAGCATATAACGTTATACGTTATATCGTAATAGCATATAACGTTATACGTTATATCGTACTACTATATAACGTTATATGTTATATCGTAATACTATATAACGTTATACGTTATATCGTAATAGTATATAACGATATACGTTATATCGTAATACTATATAACGTTATATGTTATATCGTAATACTATATAACGTTATACGCTTTATCGTAATAGTATATAACGTTATACGTTATATCACAGTAGTATATAACGTTATACGTTATATCGTAATAGTATATAACGTTATATGTTATATCGTAATACTATATAACGTTATTGGATATATCATAATAGCATATAACGTTATACGTTATATCGTAATAGTATATAACGTTATACGTTATATCGTAATACTATATAACGTTATACGTTATATCGTAATAGTATATAACGGTATACGTTATATCGTAATACTATATAACGTTATATGTTATATCGTAATAGCATATAACGTTATACGTTATATCGTAATAGCATATAACGTTATACGTTATATCGTAATAGCATATAACGTTATACGTTATATCGTAATACTATATAACGTTATACGTTATATCGTAATAGTATATAACGTTATATGTTATATCGTAATAACATATAACGCTATACGTTATATCGTAATAGCATATAACGTTATACGTTATATTGTAATACTATATAACGTTATACGTTATATCGTAATAGTATATAACGTTATATGTTATATCGTAATAACATATAACGCTATACGTTATATCGTAATAGTATATAACGTTATACGTTATATCGTAATACTATATAACGTTATACGTTATATCGTAATAGCATATAACGTTATACGTTATATCGTAATAGCATATAACGTTATACGTTATATCGTAATAGTATATAACGTTAAAGGTTATTTCGTAATACTATATAACGTTATTAGCTATATCATAATAGCATATAACGTTATACGTTATATCGTAATAGTATATAACGTTATATGTTATATCGTAATACTATATAACGTTATACGTTATATAGTAATAGTATATAACGTTATATGTTATATCGTAATAACATATAACGCTATACGTTATATCGTAATAGTATATAACGTTATACGTTATATCGTAATACTATATAACGTTATACGTTATATCGTAATACTATATAACGTCATACGTTATATCGTAATAGCATATAACGTTATACGTTATATCGTAATAGCATATAACGTTATACGTTATATCGTAATACTATATAGCGTTATATGTTATATCGTAATACTATATAACGTTATACGTTATATCGTAATAGTATATAACGATATACGTTATATCGTAATACTATATAACGTTATATGTTATATCGTAATACTATATAACGTTATACGCTTTATCGTAATAGTATATAACGTTATACGTTATATCACAGTAGTATATAACGTTATACGTTATATCGTAATAGTATATAACGTTATATGTTATATCGTAATACTATATAACGTTATTGGATATATCATAATAGCATATAACGTTATACGTTATATCGTAATAGTATATAACGTTATACGTTATATCGTAATAGCATATAACGTTATACGTTATATCGTAATATTATATAACGTTATACGTTATATCGTAATAGCATATAACGTTATACGTTATATCGTAATAGCATATAACGTTATACGTTATATCGTAATAGCATATAACGTTATACGTTATATCGTAATAGCATATAACGTTATACGTTATATCGTAATAGCATATAACGTTATACGTTATATCGTAATAGCATATAACGTTATACGTTATATCGTAATAGCATATAACGTTATACGTTATATCGTAATACTATATAACGTTATACGTTATATCGTAATAGTATATAACGGTATACGTTATATCGTAATACTATATAACGTTATACGTTATATCGTAATAGTATATAACGTTATTGGATATATCATAATAGCATATAACGTTATATGTTATATCGTAATACTATATAACGTTATTGGATATATCATAATAGCATATAACGTTATACGTTATATCGTAATAGTATATAACGTTATACGTTATATCGTAATAGCATATAACGTTATACGTTATATAGTAATAGTATATAACGTTATATGTTATATCGTAATAACATATAACGCTATACGTTATATCGTAATAGTATATAACGTTATACGTTATATCGTAATACTATATAACGTTATACGTTATATCGTAATACTATATAACGTCATACGTTATATCGTAATAGCATATAACGTTATACGTTATATCGTAATACTATATAACGTTATACGTTATATCGTAATAGTATATAACGGTATACGTTATATCGTAATACTATATAACGTTATACGTTATATCGTAATAGTATATAACGTTATATGTTATATCGTAATAACATATAACGCTATACGTTATATCGTAATAGTATATAACGTTATACGTTATATCGTAATACTATATAACGTTATACGTTATATCGTAATAGCATATAACGTTATACGTTATATCGTAATAGCATATAACGTTATACGTTATATCGTAATAGTATATAACGTTATACGTTATATCGTAATACTATATAACGTTATACGTTATATCGTAATACTATATAACGTCATACGTTATATCGTAATAGCATATAACGTTATACGTTATATCGTAATAGCATATAACGTTATACGTTATATCGTAATACTATATAGCGTTATATGTTATATCGTAATACTATATAACGTTATACGTTATATCGTAATAGTATATAACGATATACGTTATATCGTAATACTATATAACGTTATATGTTATATCGTAATACTATATAACGTTATACGCTTTATCGTAATAGTATATAACGTTATACGTTATATCACAGTAGTATATAACGTTATACGTTATATCGTAATAGTATATAACGTTATATGTTATATCGTAATACTATATAACGTTATTGGATATATCATAATAGCATATAACGTTATACGTTATATCGTAATAGTATATAACGTTATACGTTATATCGTAATAGCATATAACGTTATACGTTATATCGTAATATTATATAACGTTATACGTTATATCGTAATAGCATATAACGTTATACGTTATATCGTAATAGCATATAACGTTATACGTTATATCGTAAAGGCATATAACGTTATACGTTATATCGTAATAGCATATAACGTTATACGTTATATCGTAATAGCATATAACGTTATACGTTATATCGTAATAGCATATAACGTTATACGTTATATCGTAATACTATATAACGTTATTAGATATATCATAATAGCATATAACGTTATATGTTATATCGTAATACTATATAACGTTATTGGATATATCATAATAGCATATAACGTTATACGTTATATCGTAATAGTATATAACGTTATACGTTATATCGTAATAGCATATAACGTTATACGTTATATAGTAATAGTATATAACGTTATATGTTATATCGTAATAACATATAACGCTATACGTTATATCGTAATAGTATATAACGTTATACGTTATATCGTAATACTATATAACGTTATACGTTATATCGTAATACTATATAACGTCATACGTTATATCGTAATAGCATATAACGTTATACGTTATATCGTAATACTATATAACGTTATACGTTATATCGTAATAGTATATAACGGTATACGTTATATCGTAATACTATATAACGTTATACGTTATATCGTAATAGTATATAACGTTATATGTTATATCGTAATAACATATAACGCTATACGTTATATCGTAATAGTATATAACGTTATACGTTATATCGTAATACTATATAACGTTATACGTTATATCGTAATAGCATATAACGTTATACGTTATATCGTAATAGCATATAACGTTATACGTTATATCGTAATAGTATATAACGTTATACGTTATATCGTAATACTATATAACGTTATACGTTATATCGTAATACTATATAACGTCATACGTTATATCGTAATAGCATATAACGTTATACGTTATATCGTAATAGCATATAACGTTATACGTTATATCGTAATACTATATAGCGTTATATGTTATATCGTAATACTATATAACGTTATACGTTATATCGTAATAGTATATAACGATATACGTTATATCGTAATACTATATAACGTTATATGTTATATCGTAATACTATATAACGTTATACGCTTTATCGTAATAGTATATAACGTTATACGTTATATCACAGTAGTATATAACGTTATACGTTATATCGTAATAGTATATAACGTTATATGTTATATCGTAATACTATATAACGTTATTGGATATATCATAATAGCATATAACGTTATACGTTATATCGTAATAGTATATAACGTTATACGTTATATCGTAATAGCATATAACGTTATACGTTATATCGTAATATTATATAACGTTATACGTTATATCGTAATAGCATATAACGTTATACGTTATATCGTAATAGCATATAACGTTATACGTTATATCGTAATAGCATATAACGTTATACGTTATATCGTAATAGCATATAACGTTATACGTTATATCGTAATAGCATATAACGTTATACGTTATATCGTAATAGCATATAACGTTATACGTTATATCGTAATACTATATAACGTTATTAGATATATCATAATAGCATATAACGTTATATGTTATATCGTAATACTATATAACGTTATTGGATATATCATAATAGCATATAACGTTATACGTTATATCGTAATAGTATATAACGTTATACGTTATATCGTAATAGCATATAACGTTATACGTTATATAGTAATAGTATATAACGTTATATGTTATATCGTAATAACATATAACGCTATACGTTATATCGTAATAGTATATAACGTTATACGTTATATCGTAATACTATATAACGTTATACGTTATATCGTAATACTATATAACGTCATACGTTATATCGTAATAGCATATAACGTTATACGTTATATCGTAATATCATATAACGTTATACGTTATATCGTAATACTATATAACGTTATATGTTATATCGTAATACTATATAACGTTATACGTTATATCGTAATAGTATATAACGATATACGTTATATCGTAATACTATATAACGTTATATGTTATATCGTAATACTATATGACGTTATACGCTTTATCGTAATAGTATATAACGTTATACGTTATATCACAGTAGTATATAACGTTATACGTTATATCACAGTAGTATATAACGTTATACGTTATATCGTAATAGCATATAACGTTATACGTTATATCGTAATAGCATATAACGTTATACGTTATATCGTAATAGCATATAACGTTATACGTTATATCGTAATAGCATATAACGTTATACGTTATATCGTAATAGCATATAACGTTATACGTTATATCGTAATAGCATATAACGTTATACGTTATATCGTAATAGCATATAACGTTATACGTTATATCGTAATACTATATAACGTTATTAGATATATCATAATAGCATATAACGTTATACGTTATATCGTAATAGTATATAACGTTATACGTTATATCGTAATAGCATATAACGTTATACGTTATATCGAAATAGTATATAACGTTATACGTTATATCGTAATAGCATATAACGTTATACGTTATATCGTAATAGCATATAACGTTATACGTTATATCGTAATACTATATAACGTTATTAGATATATCATAATAGCATATAACGTTATACGTTATATCGTAATAGTATATAACGTTATACGTTATATCGTAATAGCATATAACGTTATACGTTATATCGTAATACTATATAACGTTATACGTTATATCACAGTAGTATATAACGTTATACGTTATATCGTAATAGTATATAACGTTATATGTTATATCGTAATACTATATAACGTTATTAGATATATCATAATAGCATATAACGTTATATGTTATATCGTAATACTATATAACGTTATTGGATATATCATAATAGCATATAACGTTATACGTTATATCGTAATAGCATATAACGTTATACGTTATATCGTAATAGCATATAACGCTATACGTTATATCGTAATAGTATATAACGTTATACGTTATATCGTAATACTATATAACGTTATTGGATATATCATAATAGCATATAACGTTATACGTTATATCGTAATAGCATATAACGTTATACGTTATATCGTAATAGCATATAACGTTATACGTTATATCGTAATAGCATATAACGTTATACGTTATATCGTAATAGCATATAACGTTATACGTTATATCGTAATACTATATAACGTTATTAGATATATCATAATAGCATATAACGTTATACGTTATATCGTAATAGCATATAACGTTATACGTTATATCGTAATACTATATAACGTTATTAGATATATCATAATAGCATATAACGTTATACGTTATATCGAAATAGTATATAACGTTATACGTTATATCGTAATAGCATATAACGTTATACGTTATATCGTAATACTATATAACGTTATACGTTATATCACAGTAGTATATAACGTTATACGTTATATCGTAATAGCATATAACGTTATACGTTATATCGTAATGGTATATAACGTTATACGTTATATCGTAATAGCATATAACGTTATACGTTATATCGTAATAGCATATAACGTTATACGTTATATCGTAATACTATATAACGTTATTAGATATATCATAATAGCATATAACGTTATACGTTATATCGTAATAGTATATAACGTTATACGTTATATCGTAATAGCATATAACGTTATACGTTATATCGAAATAGTATATAACGTTATACGTTATATCGTAATAGTATATAACGTTATATGTTATATCGTAATACTATATAACGTTATTGGATATATCATAATAGCATATAACGTTATACGTTATATCGTAATAGTATATAACGTTATACGTTATATCGTAATAGCATATAACGTTATACGTTATATCGTAATATTATATAACGTTATACGTTATATCGTAATAGCATATAACGTTATACGTTATATCGTAATAGCATATAACGTTATACGTTATATCGTAATAGCATATAACGTTATACGTTATATCGTAATAGCATATAACGTTATACGTTATATCGTAATAGCATATAACGTTATACGTTATATCGTAATAGCATATAACGTTATACGTTATATCGTAATACTATATAACGTTATTAGATATATCATAATAGCATATAACGTTATATGTTATATCGTAATACTATATAACGTTATTGGATATATCATAATAGCATATAACGTTATACGTTATATCGTAATAGTATATAACGTTATACGTTATATCGTAATAGCATATAACGTTATACGTTATATAGTAATAGTATATAACGTTATATGTTATATCGTAATAACATATAACGCTATACGTTATATCGTAATAGTATATAACGATATACGTTATATCGTAATACTATATAACGTTATACGTTATATCGTAATACTATATAACGTCATACGTTATATCGTAATAGCATATAACGTTATACGTTATATCGTAATATCATATAAAGTTATACGTTATATCGTAATACTATATAACGTTATATGTTATATCGTAATACTATATAACGTTATACGTTATATCGTAATAGTATATAACGATATACGTTATATCGTAATACTATATAACGTTATATGTTATATCGTAATACTATATGACGTTATACGCTTTATCGTAATAGTATATAACGTTATACGTTATATCACAGTAGTATATAACGTTATACGTTATATCGTAATAGCATATAACGTTATACGTTATATCGTAATGGTATATAACGTTATACGTTATATCGTAATGGTATATAACGTTATACGTTATATCGTAATGGTATATAACGTTATGCGTTATATCGTAATAGCATATAACGTTATACGTTATATCGTAATACTATATAACGTTATTAGATATATCATAATAGCATATAACGTTATACGTTATATCGTAATAGTATATAACGTTATACGTTATATCGTAATACTATATAACGTTATTGGATATATCATAATAGCATATAACGTTATACGTTATATCGTAATAGCATATAACGTTATACGTTATATCGTAATACTATATAACGTTATACGTTATATCACAGTAGTATATAACGTTATACGTTATATCGTAATAGCATATAACGTTATACGTTATATCGTAATGGTATATAACGTTATACGTTATATCGTAATAGCATATAACGTTATACGTTATATCGTAATAGCATATAACGTTATACGTTATATCGTAATACTATATAACGTTATTAGATATATCATAATAGCATATAACGTTATACGTTATATCGTAATAGTATATAACGTTATACGTTATATCGTAATAGCATATAACGTTATACGTTATATCGTAATAGCATATAACGTTATACGTTATATCGTAATACTATATAACGTTATTAGATATATCATAATAGCATATAACGTTATACGTTATATCGTAATAGTATATAACGTTATACGTTATATCGTAATAGCATATAACGTTATACGTTATATCGTAATACTATATAACGTTATACGTTATATCACAGTAGTATATAACGTTATACGTTATATCGTAATAGTATATAACGTTATATGTTATATCGTAATAGCATATAACGTTATACGTTATATCGTAATAGTATATAACGTTATACGTTATATCGTAATAGCATATAACGTTATACGTTATATCGTAATAGTATATAACGTTATACGTTATATCGTAATAGCATATAACGTTATACGTTATATCGCAATAGCATATAACGTTATACGTTATATCGTAATAGCATATAACGCTATACGTTATATCGTAATAGTATATAACGTTATACGTTATATCACAGTAGTATATAACGTTATACGTTATATCGTAATAGTATATAACGTTATATGTTATATCGTAATAGCATATAACGTTATACGTTATATCGTAATAGCATATACCGTTATACGTTATATCGTAATAGCATATAACGTTATACGTTATATCGTAATACTATATAACGTTATTAGATATATCATAATAGCATATAACGTTATACGTTATATCGTAATAGTATATAACGTTATACGTTATATCGTAATAGCATATAACGTTATACGTTATATCGAAATAGTATATAACGTTATACGTTATATCGTAATAGCATATAACGTTATACGTTATATCGTAATAGCATATAACGTTATACGTTATATCGTAATACTATATAACGTTATTAGATATATCATAATAGCATATAACGTTATACGTTATATCGTAATAGTATATAACGTTATACGTTATATCGTAATAGCATATAACGTTATACGTTATATCGTAATAGTATATAACGTTATACGTTATATCGTAATAGCATATAACGTTATACGTTATATCGCAATAGCATATAACGTTATACGTTATATCGTAATAGCATATAACGCTATACGTTATATCGTAATAGTATATAACGTTATACGTTATATCGTAATACTATATAACGTTATTGGATATATCATAATAGCATATAACGTTATACGTTATACGTTATATCGTAATACTATATAACGTTATACGTTATATCACAGTAGTATATAACGTTATACGTTATATCGTAATAGTATATAACGTTATACGTTATATCGTAATAGCATATAACGTTATACGTTATATCGTAATACTATATAACGTTATACGTTATATCGTAATAGTATATAACGTTATACGTTATATCGTAATAGCATATAACGTTATACGTTATATCGTAATAGCATATAACGTTATACGTTATATCGTAATAGCATATAACGTTATACGTTATATCGTAATAGCATATAACGTTATACGTTATATCGTAATAGCATATAACGTTATACGTTATATCGTAATACTATATAACGTTATACGTTATATCACAGTAGTATATAACGTTATACGTTATATCGTAATAGTATATAACGTTATATGTTATATCGTAATAGCATATAACGTTATACGTTATATCGTAATAGTATATAACGTTATACGTTATATCGTAATAGCATATAACGTTATACGTTATATCGTAATAGTATATAACGTTATACGTTATATCGTAATAGCATATAACGTTATACGTTATATCGTAATAGCATATAACGTTATACGTTATATCGTAGTAGCATATAACGATATACGTTATATCGTAATACTATATAACGTTATATGTTATATCGTAATACTATATAACGTTATACGCTTTATCGTAATAGTATATAACGTTATACGCTATATCGTAATAGCATATAACGTTATACGTTATATCGTAATAGCATATAACGTTATACGTTATATCGTAATAGCATATAACGCTATACGTTATATCGTAATAGTATATAACGTTATACGTTATATCGTAATACTATATAACGTTATTGGATATATCATAATAGCATATAACGTTATACGTTATACGTTATATCGTAATACTATATAACGTTATACGTTATATCACAGTAGTATATAACGTTATACGTTATATCGTAATAGTATATAACGTTATACGTTATATCGTAATAGCATATAACGTTATACGTTATATCGTAATACTATATAACGTTATACGTTATATCGTAATAGTATATAACGTTATACGTTATATCGTAATAGCATATAACGTTATACGTTATATCGTAATAGCATATAACGTTATACGTTATATCGTAATAGCATATAACGTTATACGTTATATCGTAATAGCATATAACGTTATACGTTATATCGTAATAGCATATAACGTTATACGTTATATCGTAATACTATATAACGTTATACGTTATATCACAGTAGTATATAACGTTATACGTTATATCGTAATAGTATATAACGTTATATGTTATATCGTAATAGCATATAACGTTATACGTTATATCGTAATAGCATATAACGTTATACGTTATATCGTAATAGTATATAACGTTATACGTTATAACGTAATAGCATATAACGTTATACGTTATATCGTAATAGTATATAACGTTATATGTTATATCGTAATACTATATAACGTTATACGTCATATCGTAATAGTATATAACGATATACGTTATATCGTAATACTATATAACGTTATATGTTATATCGTAATACTATATAACGTTATACGCTTTATCGTAATAGTATATAACGTTATACGCTATATCGTAATAGCATATAACGTTATACGTTATATCGTAATAGCATATAACGTTATACGTTATATCGTAATAGCATATAACGTTATACGTTATATCGTAATACTATATAACGTTATTAGATATGTCATAATAGCATATAACGTTATACGTTATATCGTAATAGTATATAACGTTATACGTTATATCGTAATACCATATAGCGTTATACGTTATATCGTAATAGCATATAACGTTATACGTTATATCGTAATAGCATATAACGTTATACGTTATATCGTAATAGCATATAACGTTATACGTTATATCGTAATAGCATATAACGTTATACGTTATATCGTAATAGCATATAACGTTATACGTTATATCGTAATACTATATAACGTTATATGTTATATCGTAATACTATATGACGTTATACGTTATATCGTAATAGTATATAACGATATACGTTATATCGTAATACTATATAACGTTATATGTTATATCGTAATACTATATAACGTTATACGCTTTATCGTAATAGTATATAACGTTATACGTTATATCACAGTAGTATATAACGTTATACGTTATATCGTAATAGTATATAACGTTATATGTTATATCGTAATACTATATAACGTTATTGGATATATCATAATAGCATATAACGTTATACGTTATATCGTAATAGTATATAACGTTATACGTTATATCGTAATTGCATATAACGTTATACGTTATATCGTAATAGTATATAACGTTATACGTTATATCGTAATAGCATATAACGTTATACGTTATATCGTAATACTATATAACGTTATACGTTATATCATAGTAGTATATAACGTTATACGTTATATCGTAATAGCATATAACGTTATACGTTATATCGTAATAGCATATAACGTTATACGTTATATCGTAATAGCATATAACGTTATACGTTATATCGTAATAGCATATAACGTTATACGTTATATCGTAATACTATATAACGTTATATGTTATATCGTAATACTATATAACGTTATACGCTTTATCGTAATAGTATATAACGTTATACGCTATATCGTAATAGCATATAACGTTATACGTTATATCGTAATAGCATATAACGTTATACGTTATATCGTAATAGCATATAACGCTATACGTTATATCGTAATAGTATATAACGTTATACGTTATATCGTAATACTATATAACGTTATTGGATATATCATAATAGCATATAACCTTATACGTTATACGTTATATCGTAATACTATATAACGTTATACGTTATATCACAGTAGTATATAACGTTATACGTTATATCGTAATAGTATATAACGTTATACGTTATATCGTAATAGCATATAACGTTATACGTTATATCGTAATACTATATAACGTTATACGTTATATCGTAATAGTATATAACGTTATACGTTATATCGTAATAGCATATAACGTTATACGTTATATCGTAATAGCATATAACGTTATACGTTATATCGTAATAGCATATAACGTTATACGTTATATCGTAATAGCATATAACGTTATACGTTATATCGTAATAGCATATAACGTTATACGTTATATCGTAATACTATATAACGTTATACGTTATATCACAGTAGTATATAACGTTATACGTTATATCGTAATAGTATATAACGTTATATGTTATATCGTAATAGCATATAACGTTATACGTTATATCGTAATAGCATATAACGTTATACGTTATATCGTAATAGTATATAACGTTATACGTTATAACGTAATAGCATATAACGTTATACGTTATATCGTAATAGTATATAACGTTATATGTTATATCGTAATACTATATAACGTTATACGTCATATCGTAATAGTATATAACGATATACGTTATATCGTAATACTATATAACGTTATATGTTATATCGTAATACTATATAACGTTATACGCTTTATCGTAATAGTATATAACGTTATACGCTATATCGTAATAGCATATAACGTTATACGTTATATCGTAATAGCATATAACGTTATACGTTATATCGTAATAGCATATAACGTTATACGTTATATCGTAATACTATATAACGTTATTAGATATGTCATAATAGCATATAACGTTATACGTTATATCGTAATAGTATATAACGTTATACGTTATATCGTAATACCATATAGCGTTATACGTTATATCGTAATAGCATATAACGTTATACGTTATATCGTAATAGCATATAACGTTATACGTTATATCGTAATAGCATATAACGTTATACGTTATATCGTAATAGCATATAACGTTATACGTTATATCGTAATACTATATAACGTTATATGTTATATCGTAATACTATATAACGTTATACGTTATATCGTAATAGTATATAACGATATACGTTATATCGTAATACTATATAACGTTATATGTTATATCGTAATACTATATAACGTTATACGCTTTATCGTAATAGTATATAACGTTATACGTTATATCACAGTAGTATATAACGTTATACGTTATATCGTAATAGTATATAACGTTATATGTTATATCGTAATACTATATAACGTTATTGGATATATCATAATAGCATATAACGTTATACGTTATATCGTAATAGTATATAACGTTATACGTTATATCGTAATTGCATATAACGTTATACGTTATATCGTAATAGTATATAACGTTATACGTTATATCGTAATAGCATATAACGTTATACGTTATATCGTAATACTATATAACGTTATACGTTATATCATAGTAGTATATAACGTTATACGTTATATCGTAATAGCATATAACGTTATACGTTATATCGTAATAGCATATAACGTTATACGTTATATCGTAATACTATATAACGTTATACGTTATATCGTAATAGTATATAACGGTATACGTTATATCGTAATACTATATAACGTTATATGTTATATCGTAATAGCATATAACGTTATACGTTATATCGTAATAGCATATAACGCTATACGTTATATCGTAATAGCATATAACGTTATACGTTATATCGTAATACTATATAACGTTATACGTTATATCGTAATAGTATATAACGTTATATGTTATATCGTAATAACATATAACGCTATACGTTATATCGTAATAGCATATAACGTTATTCGTTATATCGTAATACTATATAACGTTATTAGATATATCATAATAGCATATAACGTTATACGTTATATCGTAATAGGATATAACGTTATACGTTATATCGTAATAGCATATAACGTTATACGTTATATCGAAATAGTATATAACGTTATACGTTATATCGTAATAGCATATAACGTTATACGTTATATCGTAATACTATATAACGTTATACGTTATATCGTAATAGTATATAACGTTATATGTTATATCGTAATAACATATAACGCTATACGTTATATCGTAATAGTATATAACGTTATACGTTATATCGTAATACTATATAACGTTATACGTTATATCGTAATAGTATATAACGTTATACGTTATATCGTAATAGCATATAACGTTATACGTTATATCGTAATAGCATATAACGTTATACGTTATATCGTAGTAGCATATAACGTTATACGTTATATCGTAATACTATATAACGTTATACGTTATATCACAGTAGTATATAACGTTATACGTTATATCGTAATAGTATATAACGTTATATGTTATATCGTAATAGCATATAACGTTATACGTTATATCGTAATAGTATATAACGTTATACGGTATATCGTAATAGCATATAACGTTATACGTTATATCGTAATAGTATATAACGTTATATGTTATATCGTAATACTATATAACGTTATACGTTATATCGTAATAGTATATAACGTTATATGTTATATCGTAATAACATATAACGCTATACGTTATATCGTAATACTATATAACGTTATACGTTATATCGTAATAGCATATAACGTTATACGTTATATCGTAATAGCATATAACGTTATACGTTATATCGTAATAGTATATAACGTTAAAGGTTATATCGTAATACTATATAACGTTATTAGCTATATCATAATAGCATATAACGTTATACGTTATATCGTAATAGTATATAACGTTATATGTTATATCGTAATACTATATAACGTTATACGTTATATAGTAATAGTATATAACGTTATATGTTATATCGTAATAACATATAACGCTATACGTTATATCGTAATAGTATATAACGTTATACGTTATATCGTAATACTATATAACGTTATACGTTATATCGTAATACTATATAACGTTATACGTTATATCGTAATAGCATATAACGTTATACGTTATATCGTAATAGCATATAACGTTATACGTTATATCGTAATACTATATAACGTTATACGTTATATCATAGTAGTATATAACGTTGTACGTTATATCGTAATAGTATATAACGTTATATGTTATATCGTAATAGCATATAACGTTATACGTTATATCGTAATAGTATATAACGTTATACGTTATATCGTAATAGCATATAACGTTATACGTTATATCGTAATAGTATATAACGTTATATGTTATATCGTAATAGCATATAACGTTATACGTTATATCGTAATAGTATATAACGTTATACGTTATATCGTAATAGCATATAACGTTATACGTCATATCGTAATAGTATATAACGATATACGTTATATCGTAATACTATATAACGTTATATGTTATATCGTAATACTATATAACGTTATACGCTTTATCGTAATAGTATATAACGTTATACGCTATATCGTAATAGCATATAACGTTATACGTTATATCGTAATAGCATATAACGTTATACGTTATATCGTAATAGCATATAACGTTATACGTTATATCGTAATACTATATAACGTTATTAGATATGTCATAATAGCATATAACGTTATACGTTATATCGTAATAGTATATAACGTTATACGTTATATCGTAATACCATATAGCGTTATACGTTATATCGTAATAGCATATAACGTTATACGTTATATCGTAATAGCATATAACGTTATACGTTATATCGTAATAGCATATAACGTTATACGTTATATCGTAATAGCATATAACGTTATACGTTATATCGTAATACTATATAACGTTATATGTTATATCGTAATACTATATAACGTTATACGTTATATCGTAATAGTATATAACGATATACGTTATATCGTAATACTATATAACGTTATATGTTATATCGTAATACTATATAACGTTATACGCTTTATCGTAATAGTATATAACGTTATACGCTATATCGTAATAGCATATAACGTTATACGTTATATCGTAATAGCATATAACGTTATACGTTATATCGTAATAGCATATAACGTTATACGTTATATCGTAATACTATATAACGTTATTAGATATGTCATAATAGCATATAACGTTATACGTTATATCGTAATAGTATATAACGTTATACGTTATATCGTAATACCATATAGCGTTATACGTTATATCGTAATAGCATATAACGTTATACGTTATATCGTAATAGCATATAACGTTATACGTTATATCGTAATACTATATAACGTTATACGTTATATCATAGTAGTATATAACGTTGTACGTTATATCGTAATAGTATATAACGTTATATGTTATATCGTAATAGCATATAACGTTATACGTTATATCGTAATAGTATATAACGTTATACGTTATATCGTAATAGCATATAACGTTATACGTTATATCGTAATAGTATATAACGTTATATGTTATATCGTAATAGCATATAACGTTATACGTTATATCGTAATAGCATATAACGTTATACGTTATATCGTAATAGCATATAACGTTATACGTTATATCGTAATACTATATAAATTTATACGATATATCGTAATAGTATATAACGGTATACGTTATATCGTAATACTATATAACGTTATATGTTATATCGTAATAGCATATAACGTTATACGTTATATCGTAATAACATATAACGCTATACGTTATATCGTAATAGCATATAACGTTATACGTTATATTGTAATACTATATAACGTTATACGTTATATCGTAATAGTATATAACGTTATATGTTATATCGTAATAGCATATAACGCTATACGTTATATCGTAATAGTATATAACGTTATACGTTATATCGTAATAGTATATAACGTTATATGTTATATCGTAATAACATATAACGCTATACGTTATATCGTAATAGTATATAACGTTATACGTTATATCGTAATACTATATAACGTTATACGTTATATCGTAATAGCATATAACGTTATACGTTATATCGTAATAGCATATAACGTTATATGATATATCGTAATAGTATATAACGTTACACGTTATATCGTAATACTATATAACGTTATTAGCTATATCGTAATAGCATATAACGTTATACGTTATATCGTAATAGTATATAACGTTATATGATATATCGTAATACTATATAATGTTATACGTTATATCGT
The DNA here is from genome assembly GCF_910591885.1 of Bombus terrestris. Classification (NCBI taxonomy): domain Eukaryota; kingdom Metazoa; phylum Arthropoda; class Insecta; order Hymenoptera; family Apidae; genus Bombus; species Bombus terrestris. The sequence goes on from NC_063278.1 coordinate 18,720,394, forward strand.
AATAGTATATAACGTTATATGTTATATCGTAATAGCATATAACGTTATACGTTATATCGTAATAGCATATAACGTTATACGTTATATCGTAATACTATATAACGTTATACGTTATATCATAGTAGTATATAACGTTATACGTTATATCGTAATAGCATATAACGTTATACGTTATATCGTAATAGCATATAACGTTATACGTTATATCGTAATACTATATAACGTTATACGTTATATCGTAATAGTATATAACGTTATATGTTATATCGTAATAACATATAACGCTATACGTTATATCGTAATAGTATATAACGTTATACGTTATATCGTAATACTATATAACGTTATACGTTATATCGTAATAGTATATAACGGTATACGTTATATCGTAATACTATATAACGTTATATGTTATATCGTAATAGCATATAACGTTATACGTTATATCGTAATAGCATATAACGTTACACGTTATATCGTAATAGCATATAACGTTATACGTTATATCATAGTAGTATATAACGTTGTACGTTATATCGTAATAGTATATAACGTTATATGTTATATCGTAATAGCATATAACGTTATACGTTATATCGTAATACTATATAACGTTATATGTTATATCGTAATACTATATAACGTTATACGTTATATAGTAATAGTATATAACGTTATATGTTATATCGTAATAACATATAACGCTATACGTTATATCGTAATAGTATATAACGTTATACGTTATATCGTAATACTATATAACGTTATACGTTATATCGTAATACTATATAACGTTATACGTTATATCGTAATAGCATATAACGTTATACGTTATATCGTAATAGCATATAACGTTATACGTTATATCGTAATACTATATAACGTTATACGTTATATCATAGTAGTATATAACGTTGTACGTTATATCGTAATAGTATATAACGTTATATGTTATATCGTAATAGCATATAACGTTATACGTTATATCGTAATAGCATATAACGTTATACGTTATATCGTAATAGTATATAACGTTATACGTTATATCGTAATAGCATATAACGTTATACGTTATATCGTAATAGTATATAACGTTATATGTTATATCGTAATACTATATAACGTTATACGTCATATCGTAATAGTATATAACGATATACGTTATATCGTAATACTATATAACGTTATATGTTATATCGTAATACTATATAACGTTATACGCTTTATCGTAATAGTATATAACGTTATACGCTATATCGTAATAGCATATAACGTTATACGTTATATCGTAATAGCATATAACGTTATACGTTATATCGTAATAGCATATAACGTTATACGTTATATCGTAATACTATATAACGTTATTAGATATGTCATAATAGCATATAACGTTATACGTTATATCGTAATAGTATATAACGTTATACGTTATATCGTAATACTATATAACGTTATATGTTATATCGTAATAGCATATAACGTTATACGTTATATCGTAATAGCATATAACGCTATACGTTATACGTTATATCGTAATACTATATAACGTTATACGTTATATCGTAATAGTATATAACGTTATATGTTATATCGTAATAACATATAACGCTATACGTTATATCGTAATAGCATATAACGTTATTCGTTATATCGTAATACTATATAACGTTATTAGATATATCATAATAGCCTATAACGTTATACGTTATATCGTAATAGTATATAACGTTATACGTTATATCGTAATAGCATATAACGTTATACGTTATATCGAAATAGTATATAACGTTATACGTTATATCGTAATAGCATATAACGTTATACGTTATATCGTAATACTATATAACGTTATACGTTATATCGTAATAGTATATAACGTTATATGTTATATCGTAATAACATATAACGCTATACGTTATATCGTAATAGTATATAACGTTATACGTTATATCGTAATACTATATAACGTTATACGTTATATCGTAATAGTATATAACGTTATACGTTATATCGTAATAGCATATAACGTTATACGTTATATCGTAATAGCATATAACGTTATACGTTATATCGTAATAGCATATAACGTTATACGTTATATCGTAATAGTATATAACGTTATATGTTATATCGTAATACTATATAACGTTATTGGATATATAATAATAGCATATAACGTTATACGTTATATCGTAATTGCATATAACGTTATACGTTATATCGTAATAGTATATAACGTTATACGTTATATCGTAATAGCATATAACGTTATACGTTATATCGTAATACTATATAACGTTATATGTTATATCGTAATAGCATATAACGTTATACGTTATATCGTAATAGCATATAACGCTATACGTTATACGTTATATCGTAATACTATATAACGTTATACGTTATATCGTAATAGTATATAACGTTATATGTTATATCGTAATAACATATAACGCTATACGTTATATCGTAATAGCATATAACGTTATTCGTTATATCGTAATACTATATAACGTTATTAGATATATCATAATAGCCTATAACGTTATACGTTATATCGTAATAGTATATAACGTTATACGTTATATCGTAATAGCATATAACGTTATACGTTATATCGAAATAGTATATAACGTTATACGTTATATCGTAATAGCATGTAACGTTATACGTTATATCGTAATACTATATAACGTTATACGTTATATCGTAATAGTATATAACGTTATATGTTATATCGTAATAACATATAACGCTATACGTTATATCGTAATAGTATATAACGTTATACGTTATATCGTAATACTATATAACGTTATACGTTATATCGTAATAGTATATAACGTTATACGTTATATCGTAATAGCATATAACGTTATACGTTATATCGTAATAGCATATAACGTTATACGTTATATCGTAATAGCATATAACGTTATACGTTATATCGTAATAGTATATAACGTTATATGTTATATCGTAATACTATATAACGTTATACGTTATATCGTAATAGTATATAACGTTATATGTTATATCGTAATAACATATAACGCTATACGTTATATCGTAATACTATATAACGTTATACGTTATATCGTAATAGCATATAACGTTATACGTTATATCGTAATAGCATATAACGTTATACGTTATATCGTAATAGTATATAACGTTAAAGGTTATATCGTAATACTATATAACGTTATTAGCTATATCATAATAGCATATAACGTTATACGTTATATCGTAATAGTATATAACGTTATATGTTATATCGTAATACTATATAACGTTATACGTTATATAGTAATAGTATATAACGTTATATGTTATATCGTAATAACATATAACGCTATACGTTATATCGTAATAGTATATAACGTTATACGTTATATCGTAATACTATATAACGTTATACGTTATATCGTAATACTATATAACGTTATACGTTATATCGTAATAGCATATAACGTTATACGTTATATCGTAATAGCATATAACGTTATACGTTATATCGTAATACTATATAACGTTATACGTTATATCATAGTAGTATATAACGTTGTACGTTATATCGTAATAGTATATAACGTTATATGTTATATCGTAATAGCATATAACGTTATACGTTATATCGTAATAGTATATAACGTTATACGTTATATCGTAATAGCATATAACGTTATACGTTATATCGTAATAGTATATAACGTTATATGTTATATCGTAATAGCATATAACGTTATACGTTATATCGTAATAGTATATAACGTTATACGTTATATCGTAATAGCATATAACGTTATACGTCATATCGTAATAGTATATAACGATATACGTTATATCGTAATACTATATAACGTTATATGTTATATCGTAATACTATATAACGTTATACGCTTTATCGTAATAGTATATAACGTTATACGCTATATCGTAATAGCATATAACGTTATACGTTATATCGTAATAGCATATAACGTTATACGTTATATCGTAATAGCATATAACGTTATACGTTATATCGTAATACTATATAACGTTATTAGATATGTCATAATAGCATATAACGTTATACGTTATATCGTAATAGTATATAACGTTATACGTTATATCGTAATACCATATAGCGTTATACGTTATATCGTAATAGCATATAACGTTATACGTTATATCGTAATAGCATATAACGTTATACGTTATATCGTAATAGCATATAACGTTATACGTTATATCGTAATAGCATATAACGTTATACGTTATATCGTAATACTATATAACGTTATATGTTATATCGTAATACTATATAACGTTATACGTTATATCGTAATAGTATATAACGATATACGTTATATCGTAATACTATATAACGTTATATGTTATATCGTAATACTATATAACGTTATACGCTTTATCGTAATAGTATATAACGTTATACGCTATATCGTAATAGCATATAACGTTATACGTTATATCGTAATAGCATATAACGTTATACGTTATATCGTAATAGCATATAACGTTATACGTTATATCGTAATACTATATAACGTTATTAGATATGTCATAATAGCATATAACGTTATACGTTATATCGTAATAGTATATAACGTTATACGTTATATCGTAATACCATATAGCGTTATACGTTATATCGTAATAGCATATAACGTTATACGTTATATCGTAATAGCATATAACGTTATACGTTATATCGTAATACTATATAACGTTATACGTTATATCATAGTAGTATATAACGTTGTACGTTATATCGTAATAGTATATAACGTTATATGTTATATCGTAATAGCATATAACGTTATACGTTATATCGTAATAGTATATAACGTTATACGTTATATCGTAATAGCATATAACGTTATACGTTATATCGTAATAGTATATAACGTTATATGTTATATCGTAATAGCATATAACGTTATACGTTATATCGTAATAGCATATAACGTTATACGTTATATCGTAATAGCATATAACGTTATACGTTATATCGTAATACTATATAAATTTATACGATATATCGTAATAGTATATAACGGTATACGTTATATCGTAATACTATATAACGTTATATGTTATATCGTAATAGCATATAACGTTATACGTTATATCGTAATAACATATAACGCTATACGTTATATCGTAATAGCATATAACGTTATACGTTATATTGTAATACTATATAACGTTATACGTTATATCGTAATAGTATATAACGTTATATGTTATATCGTAATAGCATATAACGCTATACGTTATATCGTAATAGTATATAACGTTATACGTTATATCGTAATAGTATATAACGTTATATGTTATATCGTAATAACATATAACGCTATACGTTATATCGTAATAGTATATAACGTTATACGTTATATCGTAATACTATATAACGTTATACGTTATATCGTAATAGCATATAACGTTATACGTTATATCGTAATAGCATATAACGTTATATGATATATCGTAATAGTATATAACGTTACACGTTATATCGTAATACTATATAACGTTATTAGCTATATCGTAATAGCATATAACGTTATACGTTATATCGTAATAGTATATAACGTTATATGATATATCGTAATACTATATAATGTTATACGTTATATCGTAATAGTATATAACGTTATATGTTATATCGTAATAGCATATAACGTTATACGTTATATCGTAATAGCATATAACGTTATACGTTATATCGTAATACTATATAACGTTATACGTTATATCATAGTAGTATATAACGTTATACGTTATATCGTAATAGCATATAACGTTATACGTTATATCGTAATAGCATATAACGTTATACGTTATATCGTAATACTATATAACGTTATACGTTATATCGTAATAGTATATAACGTTATATGTTATATCGTAATAACATATAACGCTATACGTTATATCGTAATAGTATATAACGTTATACGTTATATCGTAATACTATATAACGTTATACGTTATATCGTAATAGTATATAACGGTATACGTTATATCGTAATACTATATAACGTTATATGTTATATCGTAATAGCATATAACGTTATACGTTATATCGTAATAGCATATAACGTTACACGTTATATCGTAATAGCATATAACGTTATACTTTATATCATAGTAGTATATAACGTTGTACGTTATATCGTAATAGTATATAACGTTATATGTTATATCGTAATAGCATATAACGTTATACGTTATATCGTAATACTATATAACGTTATATGTTATATCGTAATACTATATAACGTTATACGTTATATAGTAATAGTATATAACGTTATATGTTATATCGTAATAACATATAACGCTATACGTTATATCGTAATAGTATATAACGTTATACGTTATATCGTAATACTATATAACGTTATACGTTATATCGTAATACTATATAACGTTATACGTTATATCGTAATAGCATATAACGTTATACGTTATATCGTAATAGCATATAACGTTATACGTTATATCGTAATACTATATAACGTTATACGTTATATCATAGTAGTATATAACGTTGTACGTTATATCGTAATAGTATATAACGTTATATGTTATATCGTAATAGCATATAACGTTATACGTTATATCGTAATAGTATATAACGTTATACGTTATATCGTAATAGCATATGACGTTATACGTTATATCGTAATAGTATATAACGTTATATGTTATATCGTAATAGCATATAACGTTATACGTTATATCGTAATAGTATATAACGTTATACGTTATATCGTAATAGCATATAACGTTATACGTTATATCGTAATAGTATATAACGTTATATGTTATATCGTAATACTATATAACGTTATACGTCATATCGTAATAGTATATAACGATATACGTTATATCGTAATACTATATAACGTTATATGTTATATCGTAATACTATATAACGTTATACGCTTTATCGTAATAGTATATAACGTTATACGCTATATCGTAATAGCATATAACGTTATACGTTATATCGTAATAGCATATAACGTTATACGTTATATCGTAATAGCATATAACGTTATACGTTATATCGTAATACTATATAACGTTATTAGATATGTCATAATAGCATATAACGTTATACGTTATATCGTAATAGTATATAACGTTATACGTTATATCGTAATACCATATAGCGTTATACGTTATATCGTAATAGCATATAACGTTATACGTTATATCGTAATAGCATATAACGTTATACGTTATATCGTAATAGCATATAACGTTATACGTTATATCGTAATAGCATATAACGTTATACGTTATATCGTAATACTATATAACGTTATATGTTATATCGTAATACTATATAACGTTATACGTTATATCGTAATAGTATATAACGATATACGTTATATCGTAATACTATATAACGTTATATGTTATATCGTAATACTATATAACGTTATACGCTTTATCGTAATAGTATATAACGTTATACGTTATATCACAGTAGTATATAACGTTATACGTTATATCGTAATAGTATATAACGTTATATGTTATATCGTAATACTATATAACGTTATTGGATATATAATAATAGCATATAACGTTATACGTTATATCGTAATTGCATATAACGTTATACGTTATATCGTAATAGTATATAACGTTATACGTTATATCGTAATAGCATATAACGTTATACGTTATATCGTAATACTATATAACGTTATATGTTATATCGTAATAGCATATAACGTTATACGTTATATCGTAATAGCATATAACGCTATACGTTATACGTTATATCGTAATACTATATAACGTTATACGTTATATCGTAATAGTATATAACGTTATATGTTATATCGTAATAACATATAACGCTATACGTTATATCGTAATAGCATATAACGTTATTCGTTATATCGTAATACTATATAACGTTATTAGATATATCATAATAGCCTATAACGTTATACGTTATATCGTAATAGTATATAACGTTATACGTTATATCGTAATAGCATATAACGTTATACGTTATATCGAAATAGTATATAACGTTATACGTTATATCGTAATAGCATATAACGTTATACGTTATATCGTAATACTATATAACGTTATACGTTATATCGTAATAGTATATAACGTTATATGTTATATCGTAATAACATATAACGCTATACGTTATATCGTAATAGTATATAACGTTATACGTTATATCGTAATACTATATAACGTTATACGTTATATCGTAATAGTATATAACGTTATATGTTATATCGTAATAACATATAACGCTATACGTTATATCGTAATACTATATAACGTTATATGTTATATCGTAATACTATATGACGTTATACGCTTTATCGTAATAGTATATAACGTTATACGTTATATCACGGTAGTATATAACGTTATACGTTATATCGTAATAGCATATAACGTTATACGTTATATCGTAATGGTATATAACGTTATACGTTATATCGTAATAGCATATAACGTTATACGTTATATCGTAATAGCATATAACGTTATACGTTATATCGTAATAGCATATAACGTTATACGTTATATCGTAATAGCATATAACGTTATACGTTATATCGTAATAGCATATAACGTTATACGTTATATCGTAATAGCATATAACGTTATACGTTATATCGTAATACTATATAACGTTATTAGATATATCATAATAGCATATAACGTTATACGTTATATCGTAATAGTATATAACGTTATACGTTATATCGTAATACCATATAGCGTTATACGTTATATCGTAATAGCATATAACGTTATACGTTATATCGTAATAGCATATAACGTTATACGTTATATCGTAATAGCATATAACGTTATACGTTATATCGTAATAGCATATAACGTTATACGTTATATCGTAATAGCATATAACGTTATACGTTATATCGTAATAGCATATAACGTTATACGTTATATCGTAATAGCATATAACGCTATACGTTATATCGTAATAGTATATAACGTTATACGTTATATCGTAATACTATATAACGTTATTGGATATATCATAATAGCATATAACGTTATACGTTATATCGTAATAGCATATAACGTTATACGTTATATCGTAATACTATATAACGTTATACGTTATATCACAGTAGTATATAACGTTATACGTTATATCGTAATAGTATATAACGTTATACGTTATATCGTAATAGCATATAACGTTATACGTTATATCGTAATACTATATAACGTTATACGTTATATCGTAATAGTATATAACGTTATACGTTATATCGTAATAGCATATAACGTTATACGTTATATCGTAATAGCATATAACGTTATACGTTATATCGTAATAGCATATAACGTTATACGTTATATCGTAATAGCATATAACGTTATACGTTATATCGTAATAGCATATAACGTTATACGTTATATCGTAATACTATATAACGTTATACGTTATATCACAGTAGTATATAACGTTATACGTTATATCGTAATAGTATATAACGTTATATGTTATATCGTAATAGCATATAACGTTATACGTTATATCGTAATAGTATATAACGTTATACGTTATATCGTAATAGCATATAACGTTATACGTTATATCGTAATACTATATAACGTTATACGTTATATCGTAATAGTATATAACGTTATACGTTATATCGTAATAGCATATAACGTTATACGTTATATCGTAATACTATATAACGTTATATGTTATATCGTAATACTATATAACGTTATACGTTATATCGTAATAGTATATAACGATATACGTTATATCGTAATACTATATAACGTTATATGTTATATCGTAATACTATATAACGTTATACGCTTTATCGTAATAGTATATAACGTTATACGTTATATCACAGTAGTATATAACGTTATACGTTATATCGTAATAGTATATAACGTTATATGTTATATCGTAATACTATATAACGTTATTGGATATATCATAATAGCATATAACGTTATACGTTATATCGTAATAGCATATAACGTTATACGTTATATCGTAATAGTATATAACGTTATACGTTATATCGTAATAGCATATAACGTTATACGTTATATCGTAATAGTATATAACGTTATAAGTTATATCGTAATAGCATATAACGTTATACGTTATATCGTAATAGTATATAACGTTATACGTTATATCGTAATAGCATATAACGTTATACGTTATATCGTAATAGTATATAACGTTATATGTTATATCGTAATACTATATAACGTTATACGTCATATCGTAATAGTATATAACGATATACGTTATATCGTAATACTATATAACGTTATATGTTATATCGTAATACTATATAACGTTATACGCTTTATCGTAATAGTATATAACGTTATACGCTATATCGTAATAGCATATAACGTTATACGTTATATCGTAATAGCATATAACGTTATACGTTGTATCGTAATAGCATATAACGTTATACGTTATATCGTAATACTATATAACGTTATTAGATATGTCATAATAGCATATAACGTTATACGTTATATCGTAATAGTATATAACGTTATACGTTATATCGTAATACCATATAGCGTTATACGTTATATCGTAATAGCATATAACGTTATACGTTATATCGTAATAGCATATAACGTTATACGTTATATCGTAATAGCATATAACGTTATACGTTATATCGTAATAGCATATAACGTTATACGTTATATCGTAATACTATATAACGTTATATGTTATATCGTAATACTATATAACGTTATACGTTATATCGTAATAGTATATAACGATATACGTTATATCGTAATACTATATAACGTTATATGTTATATCGTAATACTATATAACGTTATACGCTTTATCGTAATAGTATATAACGTTATGCGTTATATCACAGTAGTATATAACGTTATACGTTATATCGTAATAGTATATAACGTTATATGTTATATCGTAATACTATATAACGTTATTGGATATATCATAATAGCATATAACGTTATACGTTATATCGTAATAGTATATAACGTTATACGTTATATCGTAATTGCATATAACGTTATACGTTATATCGTAATAGTATATAACGTTATACGTTATATCGTAATAGCATATAACGTTATACGTTATATCGTAATACTATATAACGTTATACGTTATATCATAGTAGTATATAACGTTATACGTTATATCGTAATAGCATATAACGTTATACGTTATATCGTAATAGCATATAACGTTATACGTTATATCGTAATACTATATAACGTTATACGTTATATCGTAATACTATATAACGTTATACGTTATATCGTAATAGTATATAACGGTATACGTTATATCGTAATACTATATAACGTTATATGTTATATCGTAATAGCATATAACGTTATACGTTATATCGTAATAGCATATAACGCTATACGTTATATCGTAATAGCATATAACGTTATACGTTATATCGTAATACTATATAACGTTATACGTTATATCGTAATGGTATATAACGTTATATGTTATATCGTAATAACATATAACGCTATACGTTATATCGTAATAGCATATAACGTTATACGTTATATCGTAATAGCATATAACGTTATACGTTATATCGTAATACTATATAACGTTATATGTTATATCGTAATACTATATAACGTTATACGTTATATCGTAATAGTATATAACGATATACGTTATATCGTAATACTATATAACGTTATATGTTATATCGTAATACTATATAACGTTATACGCTTTATCGTAATAGTATATAACGTTATACGTTATATCACAGTAGTATATAACGTTATACGTTATATCGTAATAGTATATAACGGTATACGTTATATCGTAATACTATATAACGTTATATGTTATATCGTAATAGCATATAACGTTATACGTTATATCGTAATAGCATATAACGCTATACGTTATATCGTAATAGTATATAACGATATACGTTATATCGTAATAGTATATAACGTTATACGTTATATCGAAATAGTATATAACGTTATACGTTATATCGTAATAGCATATAACGTTATACGTTATATCGTAATACTATATAACGTTATACGTTATATCGTAATAGTATATAACGTTATATGTTATATCGTAATAACATATAACGCTATACGTTATATCGTAATAGTATATAACGTTATACGTTATATCGTAATACTATATAACGTTATACGTTATATCGTAATAGTATATAACGTTATACGTTATATCGTAATAGCATATAACGTTATACGTTATATCGTAATAGCATATAACGTTATACGTTATATCGTAATAGCATATAACGTTATACGTTATATCGTAATACTATATAACGTTATACGTTATATCACAGTAGTATATAACGTTATACGTTATATCGTAATAGTATATAACGATATATGTTATATCGTAATAGCATATAACGTTATACGTTATATCGTAATAGTATATAACGTTATACGTTATATCGTAATAGCATATAACGTTATACGTTATATCGTAATAGCATATAACGTTATACGTTATATCGTAATAGTATATAACGTTATACGTTATATCACAGTAGTATATAACGTTATACGTTATATCGTAATAGTATATAACGTTATATGTTATATCGTAATAGCATATAGCGTTATACGTTATATCACAGTAGTATATAACGTTATACGTTATATCGTAATAGTATATAACGTTATATGTTATATCGTAATAGCATATAACGTTATACGTTATATCGTAATAGTATATAACGTTATACGTTATATCGTAATAGCATATAACGTTATACGTTATATCGTAATAGTATATAACGTTATATGTTATATCGTAATACTATATAACGTTATACGTTATATCGTAATAGTATATAACGTTATATGTTATATCGTAATAACATATAACGCTATACGTTATATCGTAATACTATATAACGTTATACGTTATATCGTAATAGCATATAACGTTATACGTTATATCGTAATAGCATATAACGTTATACGTTATATCGTAATAGTATATAACGTTAAAGGTTATATCGTAATACTATATAACGTTATTAGCTATATCATAATAGCATATAACGTTATACGTTATATCGTAATAGTATATAACGTTATATGTTATATCGTAATACTATATAACGTTATACGTTATATAGTAATAGTATATAACGTTATATGTTATATCGTAATAACATATAACGCTATACGTTATATCGTAATAGTATATAACGTTATACGTTATATCGTAATACTATATAACGTTATACGTTATATCGTAATACTATATAACGTTATACGTTATATCGTAATAGCATATAACGTTATACGTTATATCGTAATAGTATATAACGTTATACGTTATATCGTAATAGCATATAACGTTATACGTTATATCGTAATACTATATAACGTTATATGTTATATCGTAATAGCATATAACGTTATACGTTATATCGTAATAGCATATAACGCTATACGTTATACGTTATATCGTAATACTATATAACGTTATACGTTATATCGTAATAGTATATAACGTTATATGTTATATCGTAATAACATATAACGCTATACGTTATATCGTAATAGCATATAACGTTATTCGTTATATCGTAATACTATATAACGTTATTGGATATATAATAATAGCATATAACGTTATACGTTATATCGTAATTGCATATAACGTTATACGTTATATCGTAATAGTATATAACGTTATACGTTATATCGTAATAGCATATAACGTTATACGTTATATCGTAATACTATATAACGTTATATGTTATATCGTAATAGCATATAACGTTATACGTTATATCGTAATAGTATATAACGTTATACGTTATATCGTAATAGCATATAACGTTATACGTTATATCGTAATAGCATATAACGTTATACGTTATATCGTAATAGCATATAACGTTATACGTTATATCGTAATAGTATATAACGTTATATGTTATATCGTAATACTATATAACGTTATTGGATATATAATAATAGCATATAACGTTATACGTTATATCGTAATTGCATATAACGTTATACGTTATATCGTAATAGTATATAACGTTATACGTTATATCGTAATAGCATATAACGTTATACGTTATATCGTAATACTATATAACGTTATATGTTATATCGTAATAGCATATAACGTTATACGTTATATCGTAATAGCATATAACGCTATACGTTATACGTTATATCGTAATACTATATAACGTTATACGTTATATCGTAATAGCATATAACGTTATACGTTATATCGTAATAGCATATAACGTTATACGTTATATCGTAATAGTATATAACGTTATATGTTATATCGTAATACTATATAACGTTATTGGATATATAATAATAGCATATAACGTTATACGTTATATCGTAATTGCATATAACGTTATACGTTATATCGTAATAGTATATAACGTTATACGTTATATCGTAATAGCATATAACGTTATACGTTATATCGTAATACTATATAACGTTATATGTTATATCGTAATAGCATATAACGTTATACGTTATATCGTAATAGCATATAACGCTATACGTTATACGTTATATCGTAATACTATATAACGTTATACGTTATATCGTAATAGTATATAACGTTATATGTTATATCGTAATAACATATAACGCTATACGTTATATCGTAATAGCATATAACGTTATTCGTTATATCGTAATACTATATAACGTTATTAGATATATCATAATAGCCTATAACGTTATACGTTATATCGTAATAGTATATAACGTTATACGTTATATCGTAATAGCATATAACGTTATACGTTATATCGAAATAGTATATAACGTTATACGTTATATCGTAATAGCATGTAACGTTATACGTTATATCGTAATACTATATAACGTTATACGTTATATCGTAATAGTATATAACGTTATATGTTATATCGTAATAACATATAACGCTATACGTTATATCGTAATAGTATATAACGTTATACGTTATATCGTAATACTATATAACGTTATACGTTATATCGTAATAGTATATAACGTTATACGTTATATCGTAATAGCATATAACGTTATACGTTATATCGTAATAGCATATAACGTTATACGTTATATCGTAATAGCATATAACGTTATACGTTATATCGTAATAGTATATAACGTTATATGTTATATCGTAATACTATATAACGTTATACGTTATATCGTAATAGTATATAACGTTATATGTTATATCGTAATAACATATAACGCTATACGTTATATCGTAATACTATATAACGTTATACGTTATATCGTAATAGCATATAACGTTATACGTTATATCGTAATAGCATATAACGTTATACGTTATATCGTAATAGTATATAACGTTAAAGGTTATATCGTAATACTATATAACGTTATTAGCTATATCATAATAGCATATAACGTTATACGTTATATCGTAATAGTATATAACGTTATATGTTATATCGTAATACTATATAACGTTATACGTTATATAGTAATAGTATATAACGTTATATGTTATATCGTAATAAAATATAACGCTATACGTTATATCGTAATAGTATATAACGTTATACGTTATATCGTAATACTATATAACGTTATACGTTATATCGTAATACTATATAACGTTATACGTTATATCGTAATAGCATATAACGTTATACGTTATATCGTAATAGCATATAACGTTATACGTTATATCGTAATACTATATAACGTTATACGTTATATCATAGTAGTATATAACGTTGTACGTTATATCGTAATAGTATATAACGTTATATGTTATATCGTAATAGCATATAACGTTATACGTTATATCGTAATAGTATATAACGTTATACGTTATATCGTAATAGCATATAACGTTATACGTTATATCGTAATAGTATATAACGTTATATGTTATATCGTAATAGCATATAACGTTATACGTTATATCGTAATAGTATATAACGTTATACGTTATATCGTAATAGCATATAACGTTATACGTCATATCGTAATAGTATATAACGATATACGTTATATCGTAATACTATATAACGTTATATGTTATATCGTAATACTATATAACGTTATACGCTTTATCGTAATAGTATATAACGTTATACGCTATATCGTAATAGCATATAACGTTATACGTTATATCGTAATAGCATATAACGTTATACGTTATATCGTAATAGCATATAACGTTATACGTTATATCGTAATACTATATAACGTTATTAGATATGTCATAATAGCATATAACGTTATACGTTATATCGTAATAGTATATAACGTTATACGTTATATCGTAATACCATATAGCGTTATACGTTATATCGTAATAGCATATAACGTTATACGTTATATCGTAATAGCATATAACGTTATACGTTATATCGTAATAGCATATAACGTTATACGTTATATCGTAATAGCATATAACGTTATACGTTATATCGTAATACTATATAACGTTATATGTTATATCGTAATACTATATAACGTTATACGTTATATCGTAATAGTATATAACGATATACGTTATATCGTAATACTATATAACGTTATATGTTATATCGTAATACTATATAACGTTATACGCTTTATCGTAATAGTATATAACGTTATACGCTATATCGTAATAGCATATAACGTTATACGTTATATCGTAATAGCATATAACGTTATACGTTATATCGTAATAGCATATAACGTTATACGTTATATCGTAATACTATATAACGTTATTAGATATGTCATAATAGCATATAACGTTATACGTTATATCGTAATAGTATATAACGTTATACGTTATATCGTAATACCATATAGCGTTATACGTTATATCGTAATAGCATATAACGTTATACGTTATATCGTAATAGCATATAACGTTATACGTTATATCGTAATACTATATAACGTTATACGTTATATCATAGTAGTATATAACGTTGTACGTTATATCGTAATAGTATATAACGTTATATGTTATATCGTAATAGCATATAACGTTATACGTTATATCGTAATAGTATATAACGTTATACGTTATATCGTAATAGCATATAACGTTATACGTTATATCGTAATAGTATATAACGTTATATGTTATATCGTAATAGCATATAACGTTATACGTTATATCGTAATAGCATATAACGTTATACGTTATATCGTAATAGCATATAACGTTATACGTTATATCGTAATACTATATAAATTTATACGATATATCGTAATAGTATATAACGGTATACGTTATATCGTAATACTATATAACGTTATATGTTATATCGTAATAGCATATAACGTTATACGTTATATCGTAATAACATATAACGCTATACGTTATATCGTAATAGCATATAACGTTATACGTTATATTGTAATACTATATAACGTTATACGTTATATCGTAATAGTATATAACGTTATATGTTATATCGTAATAGCATATAACGCTATACGTTATATCGTAATAGTATATAACGTTATACGTTATATCGTAATAGTATATAACGTTATATGTTATATCGTAATAACATATAACGCTATACGTTATATCGTAATAGTATATAACGTTATACGTTATATCGTAATACTATATAACGTTATACGTTATATCGTAATAGCATATAACGTTATACGTTATATCGTAATAGCATATAACGTTATATGATATATCGTAATAGTATATAACGTTACACGTTATATCGTAATACTATATAACGTTATTAGCTATATCGTAATAGCATATAACGTTATACGTTATATCGTAATAGTATATAACGTTATATGATATATCGTAATACTATATAATGTTATACGTTATATCGTAATAGTATATAACGTTATATGTTATATCGTAATAGCATATAACGTTATACGTTATATCGTAATAGCATATAACGTTATACGTTATATCGTAATACTATATAACGTTATACGTTATATCATAGTAGTATATAACGTTATACGTTATATCGTAATAGCATATAACGTTATACGTTATATCGTAATAGCATATAACGTTATACGTTATATCGTAATACTATATAACGTTATACGTTATATCGTAATAGTATATAACGTTATATGTTATATCGTAATAACATATAACGCTATACGTTATATCGTAATAGTATATAACGTTATACGTTATATCGTAATACTATATAACGTTATACGTTATATCGTAATAGTATATAACGGTATACGTTATATCGTAATACTATATAACGTTATATGTTATATCGTAATAGCATATAACGTTATACGTTATATCGTAATAGCATATAACGTTACACGTTATATCGTAATAGCATATAACGTTATACTTTATATCATAGTAGTATATAACGTTGTACGTTATATCGTAATAGTATATAACGTTATATGTTATATCGTAATAGCATATAACGTTATACGTTATATCGTAATACTATATAACGTTATATGTTATATCGTAATACTATATAACGTTATACGTTATATAGTAATAGTATATAACGTTATATGTTATATCGTAATAACATATAACGCTATACGTTATATCGTAATAGTATATAACGTTATACGTTATATCGTAATACTATATAACGTTATACGTTATATCGTAATACTATATAACGTTATACGTTATATCGTAATAGCATATAACGTTATACGTTATATCGTAATAGCATATAACGTTATACGTTATATCGTAATACTATATAACGTTATACGTTATATCATAGTAGTATATAACGTTGTACGTTATATCGTAATAGTATATAACGTTATATGTTATATCGTAATAGCATATAACGTTATACGTTATATCGTAATAGTATATAACGTTATACGTTATATCGTAATAGCATATGACGTTATACGTTATATCGTAATAGTATATAACGTTATATGTTATATCGTAATAGCATATAACGTTATACGTTATATCGTAATAGTATATAACGTTATACGTTATATCGTAATAGCATATAACGTTATACGTTATATCGTAATAGTATATAACGTTATATGTTATATCGTAATACTATATAACGTTATACGTCATATCGTAATAGTATATAACGATATACGTTATATCGTAATACTATATAACGTTATATGTTATATCGTAATACTATATAACGTTATACGCTTTATCGTAATAGTATATAACGTTATACGCTATATCGTAATAGCATATAACGTTATACGTTATATCGTAATAGCATATAACGTTATACGTTATATCGTAATAGCATATAACGTTATACGTTATATCGTAATACTATATAACGTTATTAGATATGTCATAAT